>NC_085038.1:4446632-4746632 GCF_963692335.1 Osmerus eperlanus
AGAGAGAGAGAGAGAGAGAGAGAGGGAGAAGAAGAGGAGGAGAGGAAGCAGGAAATGTTGGGTGGAGGGTGGAAGAGGGACCTGTTCTCTTTTAGGGTCGTCTTCCTCCTCCCCTCCTGTGGAGTCTCTGAGTCCCCCCGCCCTGGCACAGATGGGCAGGGGTGTGTGTGTGTGTGCATGTATTCAAGCACGTTGTCATCAGAGACCGACATCTTTGTCGGGGCAGATGATGAAGCAGGCTAGGGGATGGCACCGTCGAGGGCACTGCCAAGCACTCAGCAGGACACACACACACTCACACACACACACACACACACCAGGGCACACACCACGGGACTCATATAGCGACCGGTGCCAACGTGGGACACATGACACAATTTATCAAACACACACACACACATACATAAACAATGAGTGTATGTGGTAGCATCATTAGCCTCTCTCCTCACAGATGCTGCTAGTTGCTGCTTATAGACTTTGGACAAACAAGGACACGGTGTCCTCACAACTACCTATATCACCAACATTCTGCCTCAAATCCATCCTTCACATTTTCAGATCATTTTGACAAGGTTACATCTTATTACATCTTAAAAAGAGTAAAGAATACCGAAAATACCGTAGTTACAAACTTGCCTAATGTAGCCCCCACCTCAGTCACCCCCACAACCTCATTTCCCTCCTCCCCCCTCTACTCCCCCTCTCATCCTAACCTGCCTCTCTCCACTCCTCATCCGTCATTAGCGTTAGCTTCCTAGTGAGAACATATGGTATGATGGATTGTTGCGCTAGCTCCGTTAGCGATGCTAAAGGCCATTTGCCGGGTGCCTGCACTGTCGGAGGCCCCGGGCCCCATGCTCCAGCCTCGACCTGAGCGTCTGCTGCACACACATGCATACACAAACACACCCACACACACACACACACCCGCACACACACACACACACAGAGCAACACTTATTATAGGGTTTGCTACTTAACCTTGGCAGCAGTTCTTTTGGACAACTCTGTCCCAGTTTGTGCTCCTGGCCAGTAGAGACAGAGGAGTAAAGACAGAGTAGAGACAGTACAGACATAGTAGATCACATCAGTACAGGTAGATTTGAGTAGAGTAGAGCAGGCGTCGGTCAGCTGTGAAAGCAATAAAGAATGAAATAAGGAGAACTAAGGAAAGAAAGAAAAGAAAGAAGAGAGAAATAAAGACATAAGGAAAGAAAAGCACAAGAAAGAAAGAATATCATTGTGAAAAAAGACGATAAGAAAACAGACAGAGAAACATAAAGAAGGGTAGAACAAAGGAAAGAGAAAGAAAGAGAGAGAGATGGAAAGAGCGATAACCCCAGGCAGAGTGAGAGGCTGAGGGTCGAGAAGGCCTCCCTGTGTCCGTGTGAAGGCGTTCCCGTGGCGACAGGCGTCTGAGCGTTGCCAGGGTGTGATGTGATTATGGAGTCCCAGTAGAGTGATCTATCACACATTACACTCAGCCCTGTCAAGAGCCATACACACACTCCACAGGGGGATGCAATGCTGGGAGACGGGCCTTCTGCCTGCACTCACACACGCTCACACACACACACACTCATCACCTCACACACATGCCCCCACACACACGCTCACGACCACACACACATTTGCACACCCACGTGTAGGCACGTAGTATCTCACACACTTCCAATCTCACACACGCATTCATGAACACACACTCAATCCCACACGCTCTCGTGCCCACACACACACATTCATTCACACAAACGCACACACACACGCATCCTTCGGGCAAGACGATTGAATTTGCGAGGGGAAAATAGGGAAATTAAAAAGGAGAAATAGAATCAGTGGAGCTTCATTCAATAAGCTTGTGTTGTTCCAGGTTTAACTGGAGTAAACAGCTGCATCCTCATCCACAGCTGAGCTGGAAGAGATTCAGTTTTGACCTGAAAGTCATAATCCTGGAGATGCAAACGAATCAGTCCCTGTCAGAGGAGAAGCGTGCGGTTCAGAAGAGTTGTTCTTATATGACTTAGTTTGGAAATCAAGGACAAGTGAGCCAAGTTGAACTAACTCAGTCAAATTAACTTGCTCCTGCGCAAATTGACTCTGAAATTAACTGATTCAAGCTAATTGACTCAAAAGGATTGAATCATATAAACTCCCCTGTTACCCAAATTATCTAACCAACTCCCTTTACTGCAATCAAAAAAACCCAGTGGAACTACCTTGTACTACCTCACTGAAACAAGCTAATAGGTCCACGTGGCAAAGATGATGTTGAGATGTATAACAACGCAGCACTCACCCTGATGAAACAGTCAGCCAATAGAATCTTGACTGGTGCTTAAATAGACAACAACACATACATACATATATATATGTATGTATGTGTTGCATTTGTTAGTGTGTGTTAGGACATTGTTAGGACTCTGTATGGCCTCCCATTGCTCCCAGCTCCTTCTTAAGCCCTTAAGGCCTCAGTGTGCGCTCCCCTAATCGTTGCTCCCCTGACTTCCTGCCTGAGTATGTGTTCGCTGCTTTAACTCTTCCCTGCCGCAAGCACAGCGGCCAGCCAGCCCAAACGTTCAAGGGCACATCTGAATATCTTTTTTCACCGTTTAAGTGTTAAAAGCATCTTGGTCCTGGGGTGTTTTCCTAGCACAGCATGATCAGGGTGATGGAAATGGCTGTGATGATGCGAAAAGGAAAAAAAAGGGAAAAAAGTAATAATCAAATATGTGTTTCAAGGGCACAGTGTCCATTTGCTGGAGGAAATTATCCTAGTAGTTAAGCACTGAGCCTGTTGGAGATGAGTCTGTGTGTGTGTGTGTGTGTCTGTCTGTCGATCAAGTGTGTGTTATGAACCAGTTTGCATGTGTCTTAGTGTGTTTACGTGCATGAACTAAAGCGAGTGAGCACGTGCGAGAGCGTGCCTGAGCGAGCGCGTGCGTGTGTGCGAGAGCGTGCGTGCCTGTGTGCGAGAGCGTGCGTGTGTGCGAGAGCGTGCGTGCGTGTGTGCGAGCGAGAGCGTGCGAGCGCGTGCGTGTGTGCGAGAGCGTGCGTGCGAGAGCGTGCGTGCGAGAGCGTGCGAGCGCGTGTGTGCGAGAGCGTGCGTGCGTTCCCCAGTCCTGCTTAATCATCCCACGTATGTCCTCACATTGTTCTGCCAAAACTGCCTCATCAGTGATGGAAAACCAATGGAGGGCTGGACTCCATTCCAAATGGGAGCGTCTGGACGCTGTGGAAGACAGAGTGCCCGCTGAAGGGAGGAAGACGTTCGCTTTTAATCTATTTATGATGATGGCTTTTCTATTAGGTTACCTTAATGGCTGACAGCAGCCTCCGGCCGTTAGCCTGTTAGCGTTAGCTTAGCATCAGCCGCCTAGTCACACACACACACACACACACTGTACGCACACAAACGTAAACATGCAACCATGCACAGTTGCAGGCCCACATACACTCACACACACACACACACACACACACACAGATGGTGCGAGGTGTCGGACAGTCTTTGAAGGAGTTGCGGAAGATGCCAAAGGCTGTTTAAACTGAGTCTGACATAGAAGGCGCTCCCATATCACACAGAGACGGAGGGGAAGATGGAGAGAGAGAGAGAGAGAGAGAGAGAGAGAGAGAGAGAGAGAGAGAGAGAGAGAGAGAGAGAGAGAGAGAGAGAGAGAGAGAGAGAGAGAGAGAGAGAGAGAGAGAGAGAGAGAGAGAGAGAGAGAGAGGAGATATTAGGAGAGTGAGCTTTTAGTGATCAATACTGTCCCGTGTTTAGCATGTTGTTCTGTTCCCCATGTGCAGCTCTCTCTCTCTTTCACTCTCTCTTTCACCCCTCCCTCGGCACTTTCTCATGTGTCCTGCTTCCTGTGTCTGGTGCTTCACGCTCCATTTTTAGCTCAACGATCCCTCTCTCTTTCCTTCCCTCTCATCCCTCTCTTCGTCAGAGACGTATAGCTACATAGACAGCTGCCTGCTGTGTCTCACTTGGGGAAATTCCCCAAAGAGAGGAGGTGAAAATATAACTGCTACCCTAGCAGTTACAGCCTCATCAGGCACACACACACACACACAGGGATGGGGAGAAGGGGACAGTGGTCCACTGGGGCAGATGTCTCAATGTGAGAAAGTCAATTCAATGTGATTTCATCTAAGCACACAGCACTTGTGTCCTTACAGGAATGCAAGCCACACAAGTGCTGTGTGTGTGTGTGTGTGTGTGTCTTGTCCTCCGAATGGAGGAACGCAGAGCACACATAAATATAAATATGAGTGTGATATTCTCTTAGCTCATGGTAATCTAATACTGTCACCAGCATTGCTCTAGTCTGGAGTAGTGTATCTGTGACTTTGAAAAACGCTTTATTTTTGTACCACTGTAACCGTGTGGTGTATGGTGTATGTGTGTGTGTGGTGTATGTGAGTCAGTGTCACTGTAGAGTTGAGTTAAACCGGGCTAATATATTCAGGTGTTTAAAAAGTGTTTTGTTTGTTTTAAGTTGGGCTTTAGTAGCTTGGAGGCTTCAGTAATCCACAGCACACATTTTTATCAGTTGTTCATTGGAGGCTAAATATTGACTTATCATTAAGAGAACCATCCTTAATTCACACAGCATAAGAGCCTAAGCACCTTCTGTTAGCTAGCCTCTGCAGCTCGCTAATGAATGTATGCAAATCCATCATAAATCTGAAGATTAACTAAAGCGTTCTGCAGTGCAGAGAAAACAAGAGGTGTGTGCATGTGTGTGTGTGTTAACACTCATGGATTGGCTTTCTGCTCAAAGGCTGATATGGAAAAGAACTGAAGTTTAGCTTTAGCAGAGATCAAAACCACATCACCCACTCTCTCCCACTTTCTCCCTCTTTGTTTTTCTCTGTGACTCTATCACTCTCTCCTGCTTTCTCTTTCTTTCTGCTGCTTGGATGGATACATATATGAGAGAACAGGAAGTGGAAGGCACGAAAGGAGAGTGAAGAGTGTGTGGTGGAACAGGAAGAGATGAAGAGAGGAGGAAGAGTAACTGGAGGGAGAAGAAGAGGAGGAGAGGATTTCTAAGGACCAGGCCAGAGGGTTTCTGTTCAACTATCCCTGAGTGTAGGAGGGAGGAACCAGGGGGTAAGGGAAGGTGGGAAGGGAAGTTGGGTAAAAAGAAGTGCGTCCAGAGTGATAGATCGGGTGGAGGGGTAAAAACCAGTCAAGATGAGGAGAGGGGCTGGAATATGGAAGGATAGAAAGGCGGAGGGGAGCGATGGAGAGAGAGGGGAAGGGAGGGAAGGCTGGGAAGCTATTTTGGAAAATTGTTGAGCCACCAGTTTATTTGTGAGTCATTGAAGCTGAAGCGAGGCGCCCAGGGATTCGCCACCAAGCCCTGCGCGGCAACATCTGCCGTCCCTAAGTGAGTTAGCGAGCGTCACACATCTTTATGTCACGCCGCCACACGTGATGGATGCCGAGGCCCTCGCTGGAACGGCACGCCACCACCCGTTAAATCTGCCGAGCCGCTGTTTTGGCCGTTAAGTGAAATTAGCGAGTGAATTAATGGCTCTGTCACCGTTTATCTGCGCAAATAATGAATGCTGATTACAGTATTAAACAATTAGGCATTCATCATCCGGGAACAAGCTGGATGGTGATTAAAGTAGTGATGGTTTACGTAAGGTTAGTACACAGGGGTCACTAACACTTCCCCTCACTCAGGTTAACCTATCCCAAAACTCAAAGCACAACGTCAGATTATATTAGGATTAAACAGGTCTGGGAGTCTGGGATTAATCTTAGTCTGAGACACAGTGGAGGTTACTGGAGTACAGAATACTACATCTTAACTGGTTTCCACACCGACACCCTTGTCATGATTGCGTCAGAAATTGTTGTTTGAGAATGACGTGTGGAGATCAACAATTTAGAGAGAGAAGGGGGGGGGGTAGAGAGAGGGAGACAGAACGAAGAAGAGACGAGCCTGACATGTTCACCTTTGAAACATTCACAGCAGAGAAGTAGAAGAAACAAGATGCATTTGAATAATGTTCACCTTGATAGTCAAGGTTACCGTGGCAGACACGCATCACATCTCACTATCACACGTCAAGTCAAAATCCCGCCCTATCCCTCACCCTCTTAACTCACACCCACCTCCACCCTCGCTCACTTGCCATACAGCGCTCTACCATGGGAATGCGTTAGAATAGAGAGGAGCACTGGGGGAAGAGGGAGAAAGGGAAGAAGAGAGAGTAAGAAAGAGAAGGAAATGAGTGTGAAAGAGAAGAGGTAGAAGAAAATGCAAGATAGCAAGAGTTAGGCTAGGCAGTGAGGAATAGAAGGGAGAGAGAAAAAGAAGGGGAGAGAGTAATGGTTGATGAGCATGAGAGATGTATTGTGGGTAATGTAGTTTGACAACTAGCAGCAGGCAGAAAACAGCACCCAAACTACACACCTGACACATGCTACACACATACAAGTGGCATGTACCCCCATGAGCCCGTACTGCCAAAGTAATGCACACCCACACACACCCCTCCCTAAACATACACGCTCTCTCACACAAAATGTCATACACACACTCACACAGCCCCCCCCCACACACACACACACACACACTGAATATGCTGTGTGTGCGTAACGTGTGACCTTCTCCAGGTCTTCTTTGCTGTGGTGAAGACTACGTCAACTCCTCCACCACGCTGTGCTGTGTCGGCCAGGATGGCTCTCCCACAATGCACCCTGCTGGAAACGCCACGGTGACCCTACAGTGCTGCGGGTCAGAGGTCATAAGACAGGAAGAGGAATGCTGTAACGGCGTGGGCTACGACCCCCGCAGACACGTGTGTGCGGACCGCCCAACACCCGGACTGCTTCTACAGGTTTGGGAGTGAGGGAGTGGGTGTGATGGTACAGAACAAGGGTGGTGGGAACAGAGACATATGTGACACACACACTCTCCACAGGAGCTCCGGACGTGAGCCATCCTCCATTTATCAGCAGAGGTCGTGGTAGAGTGTCTCTTCTCCTGTGAGAGAGAGAGAGAGAGAGGGAGAGAGGGAGAAAAGAAGGGAGACGGATGAAAAGTTGTAGAGAATAGGAGGAGAGAGGGAAAGAGAGAGAGAGAAAGGAGAGAGAAATCTAGATGGAGAGATAGAGAGACGTGGAAAGAAAATGGACAGAATGGGGGGGGGAAGAATGAGGAAAATAGAGGTGTAGAGATAGAGACAAAAGAGTGAGGGGGAGCGAGAGAAGGAGTGGGGAGGAACTGTCATTAGCTCTAATGATGCCATTAAGGACCACACACACTAGGAGACCACTCACTCCGCTTCACACATGGACACACTCTTGCACACCCACTAACACACACACACACACACACACTTTTCAGCCACACGTAGCCAGGTAGAATCCTGTGTTGCATGCAGGTGACCCCGGCAGCGTGTGTGTGTGTCCTCTGCAGGAGGGGTGCAGAACCAGCGCTCTGTGTCCCATAGCTGCCGCTTCCACCTCCTACTGTGGGTCATGTGACCTGGACCCTTCTGAAGCCGTCTGCACCTGGGTCCACGACGCACGCACACCGTCACACACGTCCACGCACGCACCTGTGCAAGCACGCGCCGCCTTACGCGCACCTACGCAGCACACAGCACGCAACACCTTGTACACGACTCCCGCCACACGCTCTCTCCTAACGGCTGACACACACCAGAACACACCCCTGTCTCAACACTCGGAGCCCACCCTCTGCCCCTCCCATGACGATGTGGTCTACAGTGGTGGGGCCAACAGATACAGCTACACGGGTATGTCTGCACACACACACACACACACTATGGCCACGCTTGAGCTATGAGTTTTACTTCCAGGCATGGACTTCTGCAGTAATTGACGGAAGTCAATTCGGCTGGCGTTGACGACAGATGCACACACACACGAACACACACACACGAACACACACACACGAACACACACACACGAACACACACGAACACACAGGCTGGAGCAGCTGCTGGAGAGTGTTAATGGCTGTATGTTGTAACTCTCTGTGAGTGAAGCTCTGGTGTATCATTAAAACTTTGGGATGGGCATTTAAACACCACTTTAGACCTGCTCTTATTTATCAGACCACAGGGACTGGGGGAGAGAATGTTTGTAGTTTGTAAGTGTGTGTGTGTGTGTGTGTGTGTGTGTGTGTGTGTGTGTGTGTGTGTGTGTGTGTGTGTGTGTGTGTGTGTGTGTGCGCGTACTTGCAGTCCTTATGCACATTATTTATTTGGTTACCGTAGTTACGTCTGTTTAATCAAGACTAATGGCTGTGTGTGTGTATGTGTGTGTGTGTTTGTCGGGGTTGGCGTGGGGTGGGTGAGAGGAGAGTGATTCTAGATGATGCTGTGACACCATCTGGGCTGAGGGACATAAAGCTGTCTCTGCCACACCATCCACCAGATGTTTCATACAACCCGTACACACACACACACACACACCCTCACACACGTATACAGCCACATACGTACACACTCCAAAGGCAGCTTACAAACAGACACACGTTCAGCTACACACACACACAAACCCATTCCATCTATATTACATTAAACACAAAATTTAAACATTCCTCTTTCAACATTAGTGTGCACATTCACATAAATATATGCACACACACACACACATCCTATAGTGTGTCTGTGTGTACAGTCCTGTGGTTGTAAAGACATGTCCCAGGCTACCTTTTAAGAAAACGGTCTGTTTAGAGCTGTGCTCCCACAGCCCTCCTAAAAGCAGAGTGTTTGTGTGTGTGCCTGTGTGTATGTGTGAGTGTGTGTGTGTGTGTGTGCTTGTGTGTATGTGTGAGTGTGTGTGTGTATGTGCCTGTGTGTATGTGTGAGTGTGTGTGCCTGTGTGAGTGTGTGTGTGTGTGTATGTTTTAAGACACTGTAAGGCTCTCTTGTGGCCTGCTAAAGCATCTATCTGGCATATGTTCTTGTCAGACTGCACTCATGGGTCTGAACTCTATGTGGATGGGTGGATAAAGAAATATATTCAGAACTGGATGGTTGGATCTCTCTCTCTTTCCATCCCTTCTGTATGTGTTTGGAGTCTCTATGGCTATAAAACATTGTTAATGAGCCTTATTTACTATTGAATTATCGGATGCAGGTTATTGGTTACTTGGATATTGATTACTGATCTCCCCAGACTCTGATCTGGAGCCCTACACCAGCTACCAGTACAGAGTTAGAGCTTGGAACAGCTTTGGGCGAGGCTCCAGCCCCGTTACCACGGTGACCACCAATGAGGACGTGCCGTGGGGAGTGTCCCCACCCCGCTGGAATCGCCTAGGTGACCGTGATGACATCATACAGCTACACTGGCAAGCTCCAGCCAAGCCCAATGGTATGTAGGGTGTGTGTTTGTGTTTGTGTGCGTGCGTGTGTGTGTGTGTTTGTGATTCTGATTGGTCCGTCTGCCACTCTGCCAGGTGACATAACCCACTATGTGATCCTGCGTGACGGACAGGAGCGTTACCGCGGTGACGAGACCACATTCACAGACGTGGGCGGAATACGTCCCTTCCAGGAGTTCCGGTACAAACTACGGGCATGCAACGCTGCCGCCGGCTGCACTGACAGCCTGGAGGTGGGCAGAGACGACATTTGACCTCCATTTGACACTTATGACCTTTCACCCATGATCCCCCCCACCTACAGTACCAAAATTATGTTGATACAGGATCTGTTCTGAGTGAGGGTCCAACTTGTCCCCCTACTGCCAGGGTAATCCATGTACTGCATCTAGACATCAAGTCATCAGAGCAAGTATCGCTGTGTGTGTGTGTGTGTGTGTGTGTGAGTGTGTGTGTGAGTGTGTGACATTGAAACCTCGGTGTGAGGATTAGATCCCCTATCACATGACTCTGGTTGTCTTTTGTTTACCTGTGTGATTGAGTTGTGGATGTTGATGCTGTGCTTGATTGTTGATATGATTATGTTGATCTTGTTTACATTGTTTCATGGTTCATTTACAACCAAAGAGGAAAATGCCAAGGTTAGCAGGCGGTGTGTGTCGGTGCGTTTGTGTGTGTACTGTGCGTGCACATGTGCCTGTGTGTGTGTGCATGCGTGGGTACGTGTGAGTGTGTGTGCCCTATGTATGCATGATTGTGTGTGTGTGTTGTATTCATGTCTGAGCCCTTGTGATTGGGCGAGATGTTCTCCCAGTGCTGGTATTGCTGAGTAGGCCTGATAGTGGTGATAGCAGCAGTAATAGCTTCAGACACACGCTCCTATCTCAGGAAGGCCACCAGATAGAACACCATAATTAATTTCTCTGGCTTAGGTGATGAAAGCTGCGATGAAACTGTCTTTCTGGCTTTTGGCTAATTTTAGATCTAATTATTTGAGTTCAGTTGGGTCTGTCTGGAGACCAGGTTATAGAAACACTACCTGGGGAGTTGGAGAGAGAGGTGGAGGGAGGGAATTAGTTTGTACACCAGTTTGGATTGCCCAAACAGTCCCAATTAAAGCCTAACCCACCCTAACCCGATACACCAGAACAATTACCCACCCTCTCTTTCTCTTTATATCTCTCTCCCTTCTCACACACACACACACACACACACACACACACACACACACACACGTACACACACAAACAAACAAGGAATGTGACAACCGAGCATGTTGATTTAATCTGGACCGACACTTAGTGGTCCTGGAAGACTGATGGGCCTACTCCTCTCTCTCACTCTATTCCTCTCCCTCTATCTCTATCCTGCTCTCCTTTGCTCCCTCGCTCCCTCCATCCTGCCTGAACGAGTGAGTGGCCGGAGGGAGGAGAAGTGAGATAGGAGAAATGAAGAGGACGAAGGATAAGAAGAGTGGTAGGGAGAGAGGAATAGAGGGAGAGAGAGAGAGAGAGAGAGAGAGAGAGAGAGAGAGAGAGAGAGAGAGAGAGAGAGGGGGAGGGAGGGAGGGAGGGAGGGAGGGAGGGAGGGAGGGAGGGAGGGAGGGAGGGAGGGAGGGAGAGAGAGATGGAGAGAGACTTATCATGAGAAGAGAAAGCGAACAGGAAGGAAGAATGGACGGAAAGATGTAAGGAAGGGAAGCGGTAACATCTTAACTAGGTGTGGGGCTGCTGCCCTGATGGGGTTGCCGTGGCGAGGACACCGGAGGGGAGTGATGGGGTTGCCGTGGCGAGGACAGCACAGGGGAGTGATGGGGTTGCCGTGGTGAGGACAGCGCAGGGGAGTGATAGTGACATGCTATTAGAGCAGGATATCCCAGCAGCCATTAGGGCAGTTCTTCAGGTAATTCTCTTTACTCCGCCATTCCCCCCGGTGTTGCCACGGAAGCACAGTCTCTGAGGTGGTGGGCAGGAGAAATGGAGGGAAAGGTGAAAGTGATAGAGAGGGAGTGAAAGATAGAAAAGGAGGAGAGCGAAAGAGGAGAAAGGATTATAATTCTTTATTATTTAAAGAATGAACTTTGCTCTGGAACTTGAAAGTTGAGACTGAAAGTCCTTGTAGTTGTGTGATTGGCACTGTCTCTCTATCGCTCTCTCCCCCTTCCCTCCGTCTCTCTCTTTCCATCTCTCATTCTCTCTCTCCCTCTTTCTCTATTTCTCTCTCTTATACATATATATCTTCTCTCTCTCCAGGTCTTGGCAGTAACAGTACAGGGGGTTCCAGAGGGGGTCCGTTCTCCCACAGTAACAGCTCTGGGTCCAAGGTCGTTATGGTTACACTGGTCCGTCCCTTCCAAGCCCAACGGTGTGGTTCGCCTCTACCACATCAACCAGACCGGCACCGGAACCATACACACACACACACATGGAGACAGGAACCACACTATCACAGGTAGGAAACACACACACACAGTAATCCACGCAGCCTTTCAGCAGAGCCGTGAGATCTCTCCATACATGCTCTCACACCCTCGCCTTACCCAACTCACCCCGTCCTCTTCCCCCCTGCTCCTCTCCTCCCCTTCCTCTCTTCATCCCCTCTTCTTCCTTCCCTCTTTTACTCCTCTTTTTCTAATTTTCCCTGCTTTTTTCCTCCTTCCTGTATTTCATCCTCTTGAACCCCTCCTCCTCTCCTCCTCTCTTCATCCGTGCCTGCATGTATTTATGCATGCTGTTTCTGGAAGCAATCTAATGACTGAATTTACACCTGATTCCCGTCATGAGCTCAAGCCCAGCCCCTCACACACACACACACACACACACACACACACACACACACACACACACACACACACACAGTGACACAGGCCTCTTGTGGATGCTGCTTCTCTTAAACACACACACACACACACAAACACACACACACACAGTAGCAGTGCTCAGTGATTTGTGGGACTTCTTTTATCTACCCAGGAGAGGAGCGGTGTGGCTGGCCTCATGCCATCAGTCAGGCCAAGGATGCACACACACACACAGTGCAAATGTAAAAACACACATACAGTACACTTGTACACACACATATACAGTACATACTGTATGTACACACACACATGCACACCGTGGACATGTAAACACGCACACATCCCTGTGTTTGAGGAAAAGTCAGGTGTGTTCTGGAGAGGAGGATAGTGCAGGTATCTACAATCTACAAGGAAAGATAGAGAGGAGGAGGAAGAGGAAGAAGAGGAAAAGGATATGAAGGAGGAGGAGGAGGAGGAGGAGGAGGAGGAGGAGGAAGAGGAGGAGGAGGAGGAGGGGGAGGAGGAGGAAGAGGGGGAGGAGGAGGAGGAGGAAGAGGGGGAGGAGGAGGAAGAGGAAGAGGAGGAGGGGGAGGAGGAGGAAGAGGGGGAGGAGGAGGAAGAGGAGGAGGAGTAGGGCACGATGGATATCTAAGCTCTCTTGACACTTATATAGAAACAAGTTCTCAAGTTGGAGTATGAAATGGGCTGAGGCCCTAACACAGTAGTTCGTGGAGGTGGTTCATGATAGAGGGATGAGGAGGAGGTGGTTCAGGATAGAGGGAGGAGGAGGAGGTGGTTGAGGATAAATAAAGAGGGGGGTTGTGTTTGGAACCCCTGTGGTTCTCCAGGGTTCTAATCCTCCTGGCAGGTGGGAGTTCCGTTTCCAGCTCAGGTTCCGCTGGAACGCCCTGTCGTCTGGAGATACTACCCAGAATTCCCAGCGTCGCTCCACACGGGAGCCTCGGAGAGCCAGGGATTTGGCTGAGCTCTCGGCCAATAGGCTCCTCTCATGGTAGCCGGGGTTTTGGCGTCTGTGGTGTGTAGGGTTAAGAGGTGACGTGTGTGTGCCCATGTGTGTGTGCCCATGTGTGTGTGCCCATGTGTGTGTGTGCCAGGCAATGCCAAGCAGGCTCAGTTTGGCAAGTTATGCCAGCTTGATGTTCCAATGCATGTTTGTGTGTGTGTGTGCGTGTCGCCGTTAAGCCTCCCTGAGACGGCCCAGTCCCTGGGAAGTTGTCTGGGAAACCCTGTCTGATCAGCCAGCACTGCTGCTGGGACACTACTGAACTCTCTCTCTCTGTCTCTCTCTCTATCCTCTTTCTCTTTTTTCTCTCTTTCATCCACTTCTCTCTCTATGTGTGTGTGCCTTAATATACCGCTGCACTCTCTACAGTGGCAGTGAAATGTGTATGTGAAAGGCTGGTAATCATGCATCTAAACTCACACACACACACACTTGTTTACACACACACGTACCTCCTCCCCCTGCCGTGCGTTAGCTCTGTGATGAATCACAGACATTAATATTAGTAACCATTCTAAAGTGTCTGCCTCACACCCCCGGCATAGTGGGAGTGGAGAGGAGAGAGAAAGAGGGAAAGAAAGGGAAAAGAAAGAGGGAAGAAAAGAGAAAGAAGGAGGGAGTCGACGAACGTGTAAACGTTTTACATGAATTATGAGCAGAAATAATTGCCTGGGTTCCCCCTCATGCTTAATGTTTAATATGACATCATTCATCTGTGCCGGCTGTCATAGGCAGCAGCAGTGTGTTTGGTGTGTGTGTGTGTGTCTTTCATCTTCATGGTAGAACCCTTTCTGTTTCTCCTGATAAAGAAAACTGTTAGCTTTTTATAAGTATCACCTTAATTCTGTATGATGAGAATATTAACAACCTTTCAAAATATTAACTCAATTATAAACAATGTTTTGGGGAGTTTCAGTTAACAATTAATGTAGTATTGGAAGAAATGAGAAGAGCAAGATTTTCTCCATTATAGAGAAGTACTGTAATCAAAGAAGATCCCACCATACACACACACACACACACGCATACACACACACACACACTACTACTGTGGATCAATACTAAGCGCTGCTATCATTTCTCTGTCGGCGTTACTGCTCAGTTATATAGATTATATTATTAATCAAGCCTCTAATTGGTCATTGGTACGAACATTATTAATTCATCACTGGTGGGAATATTATGTCTTTATTTATACTTCCTTCTCCTGCACTCCCCTTTTCTAGTCCCCCTACATCCTCTCTTTACCTTCTCCCTCCCCTCTTTCTTTTCTCTCTTCTTTCTTCATCCTCTGTTCTTCTCTCTCTCCTCTCATTTTCCTCCCTCATTGCTACTTAATATTTTGGTCCTTACCCCTGTTATATACCCTAAATTATGAAACACGGAAAACAATCTTAAAATACATACTTTGTACTTTTATCTGATATTTTAGAAAGTGATAGGAAATCACTTACACCTACACTTAAATTAAGTTCAATATAATTTTTTATACATATTTTGTGTAATTGTTAAAATGATTTCTCTTCTCTGTAATAGTTCAGATATTTAAAACATGACTTTTGTCCTGTGAATAGAGTATCATATTTTTGTATCTAAAAAGACCGTTGGTTATTGGTAGCTAATTACTGTATAATCCTAGTTTAAAGTGAAGAACGTGCGTCAATTTAATCTCCCAGAAACAGAGCATTCTGCCGAGACACAGAAGAGACCGCAGGAGAGAGAGAAAGAGATAAAAGGAGGGGAAAAGAGAAAAAGTATGAAATAGGAGTAAAGAGAATGAAAAGAATGTGGAGAGAGAGAAAGCAAGGGACAGAAAGAATGATAGAAAGAGAGACCAGCAAAATCCCTTCATTTTCATTGTTTTCCTCCATTATCATCGTGTGTGTGTGTGTGTGTGTGCGTGTGTGTGTGTGTGTGTGTGTGTAAACCTGATCTGGTGGCGTGTGTGAGGGCTCCTGCTATAATCCAGCCCAGACAGTCTGCATTAGAACCCTGACAGGAAGTCAACTCTTAATTATTTAGAGGTGTTATCAATGCTGTAGGAAAACTCTTTCTCTCTGTCCCTGCTCCTCTACCCACTCTCACCTTCTCTGTCTGTATTTCCATCTCATTCATAATCTCTCCCCTCTCTCACCCCTCTCTCTCTTCCTCTCTTCCTCCCTCACGTGTAGAGACCAGCAATCTTCAGGTCGTTCTGATCTCATATCCTCTAATATAAACAGGGAAAGGCAGCTTGTCAATAAAAGTCCTTTTTAGATCATTTATTACCCCCCCCCCCTCCCGTCTGCCCAGCCTCTAGCCCCCCCAGCCCCCCCAGTCCTCAGCCCCAAGTCCCCAGTCCCTAGTCATCCCCCTCCCTCAGGCCCCAACCACACCACTCCTGGACTCAACCATTAGGCTGACCGTTACACTATTGTTTGGCTTTGTCTTAGTACCGCCCTCCAAATGGACTGAACGAGCCTGGCCTCTCTTAGTTGACTGTTAAAATGATTGAAGCATTGTTTCTTTTTTATTTATTTTGTATCTTTTTTATGTATTTATTTATTTATTTATTTGTCGCTGATAGTGGTAGTTCTGTGTTGAGCAGAGCAACACTGCCCCCTAGAGGTGAGGAGTGGAAGCCATTGCAGTAGAGCAGAAGGTCTAGAATCCATGATAGGTGTTTTATGTGTGTGTGTGTGTGTGTGTGTGTGTGTGTGTGTGTGTGTGTGTGTGTGTGTGTGTGTGTGTGTGTGTGTGTGTGTGCGTCTAAATTGATTTAGTATTTCTAATTAAAAACAACACAATGAATGCTGCTGACCATGGTGGATATTAATGTGTCCAGCTCTGAGGGGAACATGAATGCGTGTATGTCAAAGAATGAAATATTATGTTGATTTATTTTTGGTTTAGGACAACAAGATATATTCTTTCCACGATTATTATTATTTTTATATACAGATGTATTAATGTATTATGCTGGTGTTAATCACAAAATTAAACATTTGATTAATTACTTCAGATCTCTTTCCGCAGTTGATAAATAATAAATCATCATGTTTATTAATGTTTTCATCATTTATGGTGTTGCTTGAATTCAGGCATAGGAGACATGGTTGCTTTGTTAGTGTGTGTGTGTGTGGGTGTATATGTGTGTGTATAAGTGAGTGTGTAATCCACCCAGTGATATTACTGCTTATTGTAGTGTGGTGTCTTAGGTCCATGGTCTGCTACTAAACTAACTACCACAACATTACTAACCATGCTGGAATACACACTCACTCTTTCACGGCATTGGGTAACACACACACACACGTATGCACACACATACACTAGTGCAACTTGGTTAGAGGGTGTATTGAAGCCTCCAGTCCTCATGTTCAGTCTCAGTGGTCAGTATGCTTGACAGAGTTCTCTCTGTACCTTACACTAACACAACACTGATCTGGGTTTGGGCTTTTGACACTGCGGGCTGTGCGTGTGCATGCTTACACACTGCTACAGCACACACAGGCTGTCTCCCTCTCTCTCTCTCTCTCTCTCTCTCTCTATATATATATGTATGTATGTATATAAATGTTTGTGTATCTGTGTCTCTTATTTTTTCTTTCTATCTTTAGCTCTTTCTCTCAGATCTTTCTCTGTGTCTGTCTATGACTTTCTCTCTCTTGAATCCATTACAATATATTTGAGTATCGTGAAGCATTGTGAATTTATCAAATGCAATATAATTTCACAATTTTTCATTCATAAATATTTTATTCAGGAAGATTTTTTGTAAATCTCAGATATACTGAAATAATGACAAAATGTTTACATTTGTGTGGAAGCTGTTAAACAAGCCTTCAACATATTAATTAGGTGTTTAACTGTTTAACATCTGGTTACAGTTCATGACTGAGCTTTGTATTTATGTACATATGAATACAAATGTGTTTTTTGTATTTGTATACATATTTTTGTTCTGCATTCTGATATCTCCCCTCTGGAGAGAGGGGGATGAGGAGAGACCGAGAGAAGGGGGGTGTGGTGAGAGTAAAGGAGAGATAGAGGGAGGAAGAGCTAGAGTAAAAGAAAGGTGGAACGCTTTACCCCTCTCTCCTTCCACCTCTCCCTTTGCCACTCTCTGTTTTCCTCACTTTGTCATCCATCATTCGTCCTTCTCATCCCCCTCTCATAGACTAGGACACTCGCAGCATTAGCAGGCAGCAACGGATGGACAGCGGGTTGTCCGTCACACAACATGATACACGAGACAAGGACTGTATTAAAACTGTTGTAAAAATGATAAGACAGTGGTAAGATATTTAAAGTGTGTGTGTGTGTGTGTGTGTGCAGAGTTGCAGCCCTACTCTGACTACAGCTTTGTAGTAGTGGCCTGTACCGTAGTGGGCTGTGGGTCCAGCCAACCAGCAACGGGACGCACTCTGCAAGATGCTCCCACAGGTACACACACAAACACAAACTGATGTTTTTCTTATAAATAGTTGCTATGCCTATTTGAATTAAATAATATTAAAAGCATGTTTATCAGTTGAATTATCTCGAAATACAACTGTCACACAATATTATGACAAAATGTATTTACTTGCTTTCTTCTTTCTCCCTCCCTCCCCTCCCTCCCTCCCTCCCTCCCTCCCTCCCTCCCTCCCTCCCTCCCTCCCTCCCTCCCTCCCTCCCTCTCTCTCTCTCTCTCTCTCTCTCTCTCTCTCTCTCTCTCTCTCTCCCTCTCCTCTCTCTCTCTCTCTCTCTCTCTCTCCCTCCCTCCCTCCCTCCCTCCCTCCCTCCCTCCCTCCCTCCCTCCCCCCCCAGGGGTGTGGTCCAGACCGGATCATGTGGTTCTGAACTCCTCAGCAGTACAGTTGTTCTGGTCCGCTCCGCTTCGTCTTAACGGCCAGCTGACCCGTTACCGGCTGCTGCGTGACGGTGCTCCCGTTTACACCGGTGACCACCGGGCCTCGAATTACACTGACTCACACCTGCAGCCCAACAGCAGGTACACACACACACACTAGCATGTGCAAATACAGACACAAAAGCATTCCCACCAACACACACACACAAATTGATGTTGAATGTATGTCTCCTGTCTTAGCATCAGTCAGGGGCATGCAGTGATCAACTACAATAAGCCTACCCTCTCTCTCTCCTTGCCTCCGTATCTCCTTCCCTCTCCTTCCCTCTTTACCTTTCTCTCTTTCCCTCTCTCTCTCTTTCCCTCTTTTGTTCCTTCCATCTCTCTCCCTCTTTGTCCATTCTTTTTGTCTCTCCCAGGACTCCTGTGTGTTTGTGTCATTTATCAAGTCAATATTTGACAGATGCCCAAGCATGATGACACACACACATGCCACAGTAAATCACAATGGCAGATCAGACAATTGTTTGTTTGATTAAACATGCTGTGACGGTGTAGATTTTATGTGTGTGTTTATTTTTTATTCAGCCTGTACTAATCCAGGGGGATGGGGGGGGGCATAGCTTACTACCAGTACATGGGTACACAATTCTTTTACCTGTTCCTTTCCTCCCCTTCCCCCTCTCTATTATCCCTCTGCCCCACTCTATCCTTCCATCTCGTTTTCTCTCGTCCCCCCTCTCTGTCCCTCCCTCTTTCCATCTCTCAATCCTCCCTCTCTCCTGTGTGTTTGACGTTTAATTTTCCCTAATTCCAGATAACCTGCCAGAAGCTATTCCTTCCTCGACCCAAAACCCTTTCTTCTCTCTCTCCCTCTCTCTCCCTCTCTCCCTCTTGGCTTCTCTTCCTTTCTTCCTCCCTTTTCTCCCCTCTGACTCTCCCCCCATTCCCTCTAGCCTTACTTGCTCATTCTCTCTGCCTCCCTCCCCTTCTCCTCTCTAATTCCTTCCCTCATTCCCTCTTTCTCCCAATTTAGCCCTGCGACACGAATTACACCAGAGCAGTGCCCCCATTATCCCAGAGAGTCTGTCTGTGCGTGTGTTTGTGCATGTGTTTGTGTGTGTGTGTGTATACAATATGTGTGTGTGTGTGTGTGTGCGTACCTTTGCATACAAGTGCACGTGTGTGTGTGTGTGTGTGTGTGTGTGTGTGTGTGTGTGTGTGTAAAGTGGTTCGCTCCTTGGTCATTGATTATTTATGACAATGTTGATTAGCTGTCACTTACCTCAACAGAGCAGGAAGTGGCTGTGATGACTGGGGTATTAACCTCTCCCCTATAGCTGCCCTCCTGGGAACACACACATGCACGTGTGCACATATATACACATACACACAAAAAAAGTTACAGGATGTAATTGAGGTACATTGGTACTGATGTACATTTTCTCTTTTCACCATTTTCATTTATTATAAAGCCCTATCCTCCTATCCTTACCTTTCTCCCTTAATGTATCTTTCTCTATCTCTGTCTTTTTCTTTCTTTCCCTCGCTTTCTTTCTCTCTGTGTCTCTCGCTCTATTTCTCTCTCCCTGTCTCTCTCTCTGTCTCTCACTCTGTGTTAATGACAGTGTTGAAGCGCTCCTAGCTGCAACAGTAGCTAATGTAAGGCTAGTAATGTGTGCCCCAAAGTTTATGGTGGATTAAAGGCTTTTAATGTTGAATATGGTCCACTTATACTGCTAACACAGGCCCTGACATCACACACCCACCACGCTTAAAAGGGGGAATATGTCTTCTGATGTCATTACTGCTTGTGTGTGACACACACACACACACTCACACACTGTAATAAAACAGCTGGCCTTGTGTGGCCCCTCTATAAAGACTGGCTGGTAATAGGTTCTGCATAGAAAGCCTGTGTGTGTAATTGTGTATTTGTTAGAGTGTATGTGTCTAACAAAGGCTATTTATTTATTTCTCTCTTTCTATATATCTCTCCCTTCCGTTCTCTGTCCTTCCATCTCTCTCTCCATTCCTCTCGTTCTCTCTCCGTCCCTCTCTCTCTCAGGTATGTGTATGAGTTGGAGGCCAGCACTGGGGGTGGAGCTGGTTTGAGTGACAGGTACATCGTCCAGACACCGGTCTCCTCCCCTCTGGGAATCCCACCCCCCTATAATATCACTGTCTCCGGCCCTCACTCTCTCTTTGTCTCGTGGGCACCCCCAGGTGAGAACATACACACATTCACGCACTCAAACACACACTCACACACACACACACACTTCTACATTACAACTACCCCATTTTGATCCAAAGCTTCATGTCCATCGAGCAATCTCAGCTGTCTGATTTATCCAAGCTTTGACCACGGAATCCGGATTTACTGTGGCATTGTGGGTAATTTAGGGAGAAGGAGGCATGGTAATGGATCAATAGCAAACATGCTGAGGTCTTCTGAAACACACACACACCTCAGAACCCTCAATGATGTTGTAGACTGGCAGGAGATGAGAGAGAGAGAGTGGAAACAGAGAGGCCAGAGAGCTGAATGGATGGATGGATGAATGGGTGGATAGATGGATGTGTGCAGGGTCACAATACCAGTGAATCAGTGGTGGAACAGTATGAATGGTCTACTGGATCCATACCCTGCAGATTACACACAAACACACACACACACACACACACACACACACACACACACTGGAGTTTGTGAGCTCACACAAGCATGGAGAAGGAGAGGTCAGGCTAATGCACACCTTGCATGCTCGTGTGTGTGCTTGCATGCTTGCTTGTGTGTCATTGCCCTAATATTTTCCTGGACAGGCTATTGTGGTGTCATTTACAGACTGATTTCAAGAGAGCTGAAGTATTGCCTGGTCTCTCATGCTTGGTTAAGCTAGCTGTGGAGCCTTTGGAGTGTATGTGTGTGTGTGCATACGTGTGTTTGTGTGTATGAGAGAGTGTGTGAGAGTGTGTGTGTGTGTGTCATTACTCCTGATTAGGCTCTGTGTGCTGTGTTGAGAGACCAGATTAGTTCTAAATAATAGAACTTGGACCTTGATGGCAGACAGGCAAGAGATCAAAGAGGAATGTTATACTGGCTCAGTGTGTGTGTGTGTGTGTATATATATATATGTTTGAGAAAGACAGAGAGATAGAGCAAGACAGAGAGAGTTAGAAAGCGGATGGGCAAAAGATTTGGCAATAACTGTATGTGTGTGTCTGTGTGTGTGTGTCTGTGTGCGTCTGTGTGTGCAAAAGGCTACATCTGCTTAGAGAGAGAGCTATGAGGGAAGGTGAATAATTTAAGTTTTTCATTTGTTAAGATAATCAGGCCTTTCTGAATACGTCCTGGAACTCATGAATGTTGAATAACCTATCAGAATACAGTAGGTGTAAATTATGGAAAGGTGCCGGCGATGGGAATATTAACAATGTGTGTTCCTCCTTGTGTGTGTGTGTGTGTGACTCCATGTGTGTATGTGCTACTCCTTTTGGGGTTTGTGTGCGACCTGTCCTGTTGTCCCCCTTCAGCCCATTTCAACACCAGCCAGCCAATGAACTACAACATCCTGTTGAGCCTAGGAAGTGACCCGGTGATTATGCGAGCGGCGGGGGGGAACCAGCACCTCAGTGTGGCGGATCTAGAGCCCTTCACCACCTACAGAGTCAGAGTGCAGGCCTGCCAGTCTGGTAGGTACTGGGGGGGAGATGGAGAGATAGAGACAGACAGAGGGAGAGGGAGAATGAGGGGAAGCGTGGGAGGGGGGAGGTGGAAGATATTGGGAGAGAGAGAGTAAGAGGGAGAGGGTGGGAGAGAGAGAAAGACAGAGAGAGAGAAAGAGAGAGAGAGGGGGGGGTGGTAAGTGGGTGAGTTGGAAGGGGGGGTGGAAGTGCAAGAAGGATAGAGGGAGAGAGAGAAAGAGGGGGAGGGTGGTAGGGAGAGAGGTACGATTGAAAGAATAAAGGTTGAAATGACTTCAGAAAAGTCTGACTTCAAATGTTCAACATGTACCTCTTTACTTCTCTCTTCTGGTATCTGTCTGTCTCTCTCCCTTTTCCTCTCCACCTGTCTCCCCATCGCTGGTCCTCTCTCTCCCCCTTCCCTCTCTCTCTGCCAGAGGGCTGTGGGGTGGGGGAGGGGGTGTCTGTGCGGACCTCAGAGGACCCCCCTGAGCAGCTGGACCCCCCCTCAGTACGGGCAGTAGGACCCAGGGTCATGGAGGTGATCTGGGTCCCACCTCGCAAACCCAACGGGCTCATCACTTCCTACTTCATACACAGGTAAGAACACACACACGTGTGCATTTGTGTGTATATGTGTGTGTGAGATCTTAAGTGTGTGTGTGTGTATGGTCAAGGTCAAGGCCTGCTTGTTGACCGGTGTGTGATCTGTATGCTAGGTCAGGAGGGCCTAAGCCCTGTAAGTCTAGAGGAAACAGTATTAGCATACTGGCACAGACGCCAGGACACACACACACACACACACACACACACACACACACACACACCTGGCACGGCTGGCCTGCAGACAGACAGAGCTCTGGATAAACAGGAGAAATCACGACCTAACACTCCACCAATGACTACCTCAATCCCTCAACACACACACACACACCCTCCCCCCCAACACATACACACGCTGTTAGCAACAAAATAGAGGTGTTTGCATCAGCTATTGATTGTGTGTGTGTTTCCGTCTGTCTCTGTCTGACTGTCCGTCAATCCGTCCATCCAACCTCTCTCTGATATAGAGGACATGATTGGTAGCAGGCTTCTTGTCATAATGCCTTTTCCCTTGCAGACGACCAATGGGAGCGCAGGAGGAGTTGCTGGTGTTTATCTGGTCCAGTGGATTGTTAGAGTTCATTGATGCAAGTGACGCCCTGCAGCCCTTCAGCCAATACCAGTACAGGGTTCTCGCCCACAACTCCAGAGGTTCCTCCCACAGTAAATGGACCACAGCCACTACCTTGGAGGCAGAGCCAGAAGGCATGGCTCCTCCCACTGCAACTCCTACTGGTTAGTTTACAGTATGAGTGTGTAGTTGTGTGTGGGGGTGTGTATTTAACACATTCACTGCATGAAACAAATGTGTATTGCTGATGTCTATGTTATTTATTTTAGTTTGTGTGTACATGTGCTCATACATGTGTGTGTGTGTGTGTGTGCTTGTGTTTCCAGGTGCCTACTCAGTGCAGCTGAACTGGGCTGTTCCAGAACAACCCAACGGTCTGATATCTCAATACCGTCTGCTCTACAGGAAACACCATCCAGACCCCACACTCAACACCTCCACCATTACTGCCCTGACTGTAACGGTAGGCACACACATACACACACACACACACGCCATATGGTAAGACACACGGTAGCTACGACAGGAGAGAGAGAGAGAGAGAGAGAGAGAGAGAGAGAGAGAGAGAGAGAGAGAGAGAGAGAGAGAGAGAGAGAGAGAGAGAGAGAGAGAGAGAGAGAGAGAGAGAGAGAGAGTAAAAGAGAGAGACCAAAAGAAAAAGACAAGAGGGGGGGAGTTAGAGACAGGTAGAGGGAAAGAGAGAAAGGTGGAGAGAGAATGAGAGAGAGGGGAAGAGAGAAAGGAGAATGAGAGAGAGGGGAAGAGAGATCTATAGTGTTTCCATACGTCTGTTCTCTGCCTCCTGACCTTTGTGTTGTCAGTCATAATTAATACAGGATGTAAATGGAGACCTTTCACCTCCTCATTCATATGGAGAGAGAAAGATTGTGTGTGTCCATGTCTGTATGTGTTTGTGTGTACATGTTTGTGTGTGTGTGTGTGTGTGTTTGTGTGCGCGTGTTTGTCTCATTGATATGTAGTCACCATGGTGTGTAGGCGGTCATTTGTCAGACAGCAGAACAGAGCGCGGGTCTTCACCTGAAGAAGAGAAAGAAAAAGAGAGGGAGCAAAGAAAGAGAGGCGGTAGAGAGTAGACTGGTTCTGGCCTCGGCTTGCTCAGTCTGTCCCACTGGTGTCGATACTTGGCCTGTGCTCTGCTATCTATTGATCATCCTGTTCCCAACTGTTGAACTGCCACAGGTTGATTTCCTTCTTTTATATTCTCCTCCACTTTTTTCTCCTTGTTTCCTCTTCAATCACTTCTCTCCTCCTCTCTCATTTCCTCTTTACTCTCATAACTCTGCTCTTATTTTTAAGACAACACCATGTTTGTCTGTAGTGTTATGTAGTAGAGATGTTTGTCCCTGCTGTGTGTATGTGTGTGTATATGTGTGTGTGTGTGTGTGTGTGTCTGTGTATTGATCTCTGCCTGGGCTGGGAGCTCCTCTCTGTGCCAGCTTTAGTGATTAATGGGGTCGTCATGGCGATCGGACGGAATGAGGGTACGGAACGCAGGCGGTCCACCCCTTTAGAACCCCACGCCCGCCTGGCACTCCACAGGCACACACACACACACACACGCACACACACACATATACATACATATACATACGGTCTCTCTAAATCCCACATTTCTCATCTGGTTCTCAGTATGTTCTCTCTCCCTCCTTCACTCCTGAATTCTTGTCTTCTTTCTTGGTCTCCCCACTATCCCTTTGGTCACTGTCTTCCTTTGGTCCTTCCTACGTTATACCTCTTCTTTCTCTCTCTACATTTCCCTCCCATCCTCTCTCTCCTCCCATCCTCTCCCCTCAATACTTCCACACATAATCCTCCCCTTCCCTTTTCACCTCCTTTTCCTCCTCCCTCCCACACTCCCCCCTCCCCCCGTCCTCTCTCCCCCCCTCCTCACTCCCTTCCTTCTCTCCACCTCCCTTTCCTCCTCCTCTCCCCCTCCCTCCCCTGATCTCTCCAGATGTTGAGCTGTGGCCCCCAGGGCCCCTGCTGCAGGGAGATGTATTAATACATCGTATCTGTGTGTGTGTGTGTGGTATGTGTTTGTGTGTCTGGTATGTGTGCGTGTTTGTGCGGGTTGTGTAAATGCTTGCGTGTAAATCTGTGTGTGTGTGTGTGTGTGTGTCTATGGTATGAGTGCTTGTGTGTGTGTGTGTATTAATACATCCGATTGATCAGATCAGGACCCCTGACAGTCATCATCCTCTCCACCATCTGGCCCACGCTGCCGCGCCTTCAACCAAACACAACCTGACAGCTTATTAATCTGCTGTGTGTGTGTGTGCACGTGCGTGTGTGTGTGTATGCGTGTGTGTGTGTGTACACCCGTCAGCCAACCTCAGCCACCAGGACCTGAAGGGTGCAGAAATTAAGGTTATTACACAAATTGAGCCATATGGTCTAAATATTTCAGAGCTGAAATTTACTAGGCAATAAAAATGGCTGCTGCCTCAGTAATGGTGTAAATTACAGCTTAACCACCATGCTAATGATGTCCTTCTGCCTCCAGAACCACTCGTACATGAAGGACATTGTTTAAAAAATACCCTGGAAAAAAGAGGGGTTGAGAGAGAGAGGGAGGGATGGAGAGAGAGGGAGAGAGAGAGAACTAGCAGCATGTTTACAATCTGTTAGTTTATCATTAAGAACATGGCAGAGTTGAGAGAGGGGGGTGGGAAGAGGGGAGGGAGAGAAGTACGGAGAGCGCGGGACAGCGAGGGGCGACCGATGGACCGTGTCTTGCCAGCACCGTGCTGGTGGAACTTGCACGGTCAGACAGGCGTGGTTGTGGTCATACAGCACTGGCCGGGAGGGGAATGAGAGAGGGGTCACATGACCTCACCACTGTCTTCATCTCTTTTTTGTCTTCCTTTCTCTTTGTTTTCTCATTTTTGGTTTGATTGCATTTTTCTCCATCTCTCTTTTAATGAGACCTGTCTTTATCTCTCCTTTTTACATATGACTATCTCTCCTCTTCTCCCTAAACCTCCAAGTTTTTTTATGCACGAGAGAGAAAGAGATGCAGAGAGATAGATGCATAGAGGGAAGTAAAGAAAGAGTGTTCATGTGTGTGTGTGTGTGTGTGTGTGTGTGTGTGTGTGTGTGTGTGTGTGTGTGTGTGTGTGTGTGTGTGTGACAGAGAGAGTGAGAGCTTTGCCCTTGGGCTCTGTAAAATCACTTAACCAAGACCAAGAGTAAAGATAGAGATGGAGAAGAGTGGAAAGAAAAAGAGAGGATAAAGAAAGGGAAGAGAGGGGAGAGAAGACCAGTGAGAAAGAGGTAGGAGAGGAGAGGAGTGGAGGGAGAGAAGGAGAGAGGTGGAGAGATGAAGGAGATAGAGAGTAGAGGAGGGCAGAGAGCGAGAGATGGAGAGAAGCGGAGGAGTGGAGAGGTTGAGGAGGGAGGTGAGGGGGGGTTCATCAGGGTTCTAACCCTGATTGGAGGGTTCTTAGAGGCTGTATAAACAGGAAATAATCACAAACCCCTCTCCATACATCATCTCTCCCTCTCTTCATCCCTCTAGCTCTCACTCACTGCCCTTATCTCCACCCCCACCTCCCTCTTTCTCTTTTTTTTATCCTCCATCACACCATCCATTTCTTCCTCTCATGTTATCTCTTCAGATAAGAGCTGGCAGCTTCTAATGACAGCCTGAAATGGTATGCTGTGTGTGTGTGGGTCTTCTAGTGCTCTCCTCTTTCCCTGATGTGTGTTTAGGAGAGCAAGAATGAAAGAGGTCTGACTGTCTGTTAGTACAACGGATTCTAGAGGAATGCAGTGTGTGTGTATGTGTGTGTGTGTGTGTGTGTGTGTGTGTGTGTGTGTGTGTGTGTGTGTGTGTGTGTGTGTGTGTGTGTGAGTGTGCGTGCGTGAATGATCTGTGTACACCATTGATTATGATTACTATCTTCAATCAGAGCAGATTTTGTTTTTAGGAAAATAAAATTCCATGAGTATGAAAATGGTCCCTCATGCACAAAAGACTCTTCAGAAAATCCTGGATTTCTGATCATATATAGAAATAAACATAATATAAATAAATAAACCAATTGAATGAGGTCAGGTTGTTTTTGAGGGGAATGTTTGTGAATTTTAATCAGGTGTGCCCTGGCCACCCCACGCCCTCAGTCAGCTGACCCCCCGGGAGCCTCATCATGCCAAAAACAATCATGGCCGCTGGTGTGAACTGGGCCCAGAACAGCAGCCCCTACTCCACCCCTCTGAGCTGGTCTCAGACAAGCAGGCTGCCCTGGAGGTGTGTGCCTGTGTGTATGCGTGTGTGCATGTATGTGTGTGTTGTCTTGCAGTTGTGCCATGCACACACGCAGGGTACTTACAAAACAAACATACACATAAATGCACACACAACCACACACACACACACACTCTCTGTTGGCCAGGTACTCCTGCATGTGGATAGAAAGCTGTTTCACCTCAGGAAACTCCAAAACAATTATTGCTCTCTCTTAGACGCACACACAGAGAGAGAGAGCATCCTTATATGACTCATTTCAAACTGAACAACACAGCTTTTCTTGCTGAATGACTGTTCCTCAAAAGCAAATGACGACATGGAGACTGGTCCAGTTCGCCACGGGTCTCTGTGCTGCTGGAAAAAAAATGGGGGTGGGGTGTGTGTGTGGGGGGGGGGGGGCGCGTGCTATATGCTAATGCAGGTGCCTGCTCTCCTCTCTGAGATCATCAGCATAATTATTCTGACAAATACACATGGTTATTCTTAATTAGGATCAGACACTGTCCCTGGTCGCCATGCGCCTGTCCACCTGAATAAAACGCACGCACGCGCACACACATTCACACACACATTCACACACACACCAGAGAGACAGAAAAAGGGAGAAAAGAGTCATGTTTGAAGAGGTTTTTTGCAACAAATGCTGATTTGCTGAGATCGTGTTTTTAGATCTGAGGGCTCTTTAACGTGTACATTACAGAGAGAGAGAGAGACCTGTCCTTTATCTCTCTCTATCACTGTCTTCCTCTTCCTCCCTCTCTTTTGCCACATCCCTCTCTCTCCCACCCTTTTCTTTCTTCCTTTCTTTCTGTTTCATTGGTTCTCTCCACACCTTTTCTGCCTCTCTTTCTGTCTGACCCTCTGTCTTTCTTTCTCTCGTGCTCGCTCCTCATCTTCTTTTAGACTTTTTTATATTTCGTAGCTGGTCCATACACACACCCAAACAAACACACACACACACACATTTAAACACCTGTTCTTGTAAGCGCAATAAACATTTATTCATAAATCTATAATAACAGAATCAATTATCCTTGTTGTTCTTAATGGCTGTGTGTGCCAGCATGTGTGTGCACGAGTGTGTGTGCGGGTGTGTGTGTGTGCATGTCTGTGCTTGTGCGCAGGTGTGTGTGTGTGAGTATTCAACTGCGATAGTGTCTGTTTGCAGCGAGAGCAAGGCCCGCTACCACAGAGCAATGCGTGTGAGCTGAAGTGTTTGAGTGTATTGCCATCTAGGGGCAGTGGGGGGGTCTCTGAGCACTCCTAACACACACACAGCAGCTGCTGCTATTGACACTGTGCATATGTTAACTTCTTCTTAGGCGCAGGCCTCATCTACCTAGCTGTGGTGGAGCTAGCCTGCTCCAAGACACCTCCTCTCTTTCTCTCAGTTTTACTTACTTCCTTCCATCGTTCTCTTTATATGACCAAGCGGAAAAAGAGGATTGTACGTAAATCTTATTTAAATGTATTGAAAGTGAGGTTAATACGTTTTCCTTGAATAATTTGGACGTGTCCAACTGCTTTGTAGTTTTTAGTACACTTGAGGTAAAACGTGTTTTGCTTGGGTTTCTCTATGTATTTCTCTTTCTCCTCTCTGTCTCTCTTTGTATTTAGAATGCTCTTTCTCTCTCACTGTATCTTTCTATCTCTCTCTGTCTGTCTCTCTCCAAGCTTAGTGATATTCCCAGAACGTTTAAAGGGCTGTTTTCCTCAGTAATGCTGTTTGTTTATTAATCCTGTTAACACTGTGACGTACCACGGCTGTAAGGAACCAAACATGTGTTCTGTTGTTTCTGTCCTGTCAATTTAAATGTGACGCGGTGCTATGCTAACTCGTCACGCTTTTTATGTTGTTTGTTGTGGCTGCTTTCATATCCTCTTACAGCACAGCAATGACGTGTGCTCCAATTAATCCTCCTCTCACTGGGAAACAACCTCCTATTCACATTAACTCACACATTCGTACTGTACACACACACACACTCACACATTCTGTGAAACTCAAACAGAGCATGAAAGCATGCACACACACCCACACAGTTGTCATCCTGGGGCATACCAGTCCCCAGTCTTGGTGTCAGGGCACGCGAGGGTGTATTGAAACTGCAGTGTTTATAATCAATTACAGAGTGTTTCCTGTTAGAAAGCTCCTCTCTGACAGGGACAGGCCTTTGTCTCGGGACCTGGGGGCTTTGTCATAGTCAGCGTGTGTGCATGTCTGTGTGTGTGTGTGTGCATGTCTGTGTGTGTGTGTGTGCATGTCTGTGTGTGTGTGTGTGTGTGCATGTCTGTGTGTGTGTGTGTGTGTGCATGTCTGTGTGTGTGTGTGTGTGTGTGTGATTGGAGAGCTGAATCCATGGGATTGTCTGTGTAACCCGGCCCTCAGGGAGATCTGTCTGCATGTCAGTCTTGGAGCTCAGCAGCTTCACTCTGAAGCCCTCTAACTCTGTCTGGTTCTGTCTCTCATAACCCCCTCTTTCTCCCTCTCTCCTATCTTTATTCCTCTCTCACTATCTCTCTCGCTCCCTCCCTCCCCTCTCTCTCTCTCTCTCTCTCTCTCTCTCTCTCTCTCTCTCTCTCTCTCTCTCTCTCTCTCTCTCTCTCTCTCTCTCTCTCTCTCTCTCTCTCTCTCTCTCTCTCTTTCATCCTCTCTCACTATCCCTCTCTCTCACTACTCCCGCTCATTGTCTCTCTCTCACTCCATCTCTCTTTCTCCCTCCCCCCAGGGAGGTGTGTTGAGGGCCAGTGTGTATGGTCTGGACCCCTACAGTGAGTATAGTGTGTGTGTGGAGGCTGTGAACACTGCCGGAAGCGTGATCAGCCCTTGGGTGGGCACTAGGACCCTGCAAGCATCTCCGGCTGGCCTGTCCTCCATCGCCCTGGAGCAGAGAGAGCAGGGAAGAGCCTTGCTGCTGACCTGGGACCCCCCACAGGCTCCCAACGGGGTCATCACGGTACACACACACACACAACAAACACACACTAACACACACAGTATACAGACACACACACACAGAATGGGGTTATCACGGTATACACACATACATGCACACACTGTCTGCCACCTACCCACTCACACACATACACGTATTTCCACACACAGACATGGTAACCTTGGTGCCTTGGTCCTCAGATGTATAACCTGTACAACGAGGACAACCTTGAGTTCAGTGGTCTGTCTCGTCACTTCCTGTTCCGCCGTCTGGAGCCGTTCTCCTCCTACTCGCTCGTCCTGGAGGCATGCACCCCCGCCGGCTGCACCCGCACCCCCCCGCAACGCGTTACCACGGCACCGGCCCCCCCTACATCCCAGCCCCCGCCCATGCCCCTCTCGATTGGTCCAGACAGCGTAGAATTAGCCTGGAGCCCGCCCGCCCAGCCCAACGGACCAATAGGACAGTATGTGCTGCTGGGGCGGGGCCTGGAGGAGGGCAGTGGGAGGAGCTGGGACGAGGAGGCCATGGGAGGAGGGGTATGTTGCTCTGACATCATCAACTCATCTGATTACTGGACAAATACCAGTATGATCATTATCGTTATTACTGCTGTTATCATTATTATTAACCTTTGTTTTAGCAGGAGGCCCATTTAAGAGTCTTTTTAATAGATAATATGGTAATAGTTGATTATATATATTTACATAATATATATTATATATATTATTATGGAATACTGCTCAATACTGTGTGTATGTGTGTGTGACAGGTTCTGCACAGACAGAACTCCATTCAGGGTTCCAGGTTCTCCCACACAGTGACGGGCCTGCAGCCCTGGAGCCAATACCAGTTCAGCATCCGCTCTGAGAACCCTGCTGGATATGCCCACAGCCCCTGGGTCACCGTGACAACCAGACAGGTTACTGTCCTGTGTGTGTGTGGGAGATTGTGCAAGTCATGGTTTATCTGTGTATGTGTGCAAGTCTGAGACTGTGTGGGTGTGTGTCTGGGGCTTAGTGTGTGTGTTTGAGGTTTTCAGTACGTGTGTGTGTTTGTGTTTCAATATGAATAACTAACTCTAAACGCCTCCCTCCAGGCCCCCCCTCGTGGACTGGCGCCCCCCAAGCTCCACCACATTAGGGACCGCCCCTCGGAGCTCCTGGTGTCGTGGGCTCCACCCCTGGAGACCAACGGGGTCCTAGTGTCCTACCGTCTGCACAGAGACAACCTGACCTTCTCCTTCAGCCTGGACCCTGGAGTGCTGAGCTACACCGACCATGGCCTGCAGGCCTTCTCCTCCTACCAATACTCTGTCACTGCCTGCAACACTGCCGGCTGCATCACCAGCCCCTCCGTGCACATCACTACCCTGCAGGCCCCCCCCGCTGCAGTGGTACCTCCCACATTCCCCAGCATTACGGCCCATAGCATCAACGCCTCCTGGAGCGTACCACTGGTCCAGAACGGGGAAGTGACGCAGTACGTGCTGCAGGTCAACAGTGAGGAGGTGTACCGTGGACGGGGCTTACACGCGGAGATGACGGGCCTCGAACCGCACACTCTCTATTGGCTCGTCCTATTGGCTTGCACTAATGGGGGGTGTACCCCCAGCCCCCCCATCCCCGCCATGACCCAGGAGGCCCCCCCGACCGGACTGCCCCCCCCTTCTCTCAAGGTCACCGGCCCACAATCCCTAGAGGTGACCTGGGAACCACCGGAACGCCCCAACGGCGTCGTCAAGGGTTACGAGCTCCGCAGGGACGGCGAGGTGATCTACATCGGCATGGAAACGCGTTACCATGACTTCACGCTGTTGCCGAGCGTGGAGTACGGTTACAGCGTCACTGCTAACAACAGCCGTGGCTCGGTGACCAGCGGAGTGGCCAAGGCTCGCACGCGGGCCTCAGCGCCCTCTGGTGTCAGCCCCCCATCTCTGCAGCCTCTGGGACCTCGACAGGTAACCAGGGATTACTGTAGAGCACTGTGTCCTGTGGATGGACGGGATCTAGACTAGAACAACTAGGGAGACTGCAGGTGTCCTTTAGTGAGATATGATCTAGACATGGCTAGACTAGTGAAAACATTGTTACAGGCTGCACTATGGACTGTCGATATTATCGTTATACAGCCTACTTCTACAGTTGTCAAAGCTTGTGTGTCTGTATGTTTGTCTGTGTGTGCGTGTGTGTGTTTGCACGTGTGTGTGTGTGTGTGTCCAGGTGAGGGTGACGTGGGAGCCCCCAGTGCGTCCTAACGGGGAGATCGTCAGCTACACAGTGTACCAGCGAGACCTCGCCCTCCTCGCCACGCTCAGCGTCTCCTTGGGACGGGAAGACAGCGCCCTCTCTGGACGCAGCATAACACTGCAGGATCTGAAACCTCACCACAGGTCAGACACACACTCACTCACCAAGACACACACACCACCAACAAACCAAGACACACACACCACCAACAAACCAAGACACACACACCACCAACAAACCAAGACACACACACCACCAACAAACCAAGACACACACACCACCAACAAACCAAGACACACACACCACCAACAAACCAAGACGCACACACACTCATCGACACACCACCAACAAACCAACATAGAGAGGGAGAGAGAATGAAAGAAAGGAGACAAAGAAAGGAGAGGGAGAGAGAGAGGGCGAGAGACAGCGAGAGAGACAGCGAGAGAGACAGCGAGAGAGAGGGCGAGAGAGACAGCGAGAGAGACAGCGAGAGAGACAGCGAGAGAGGGCGAGAGAGACAGCGAGAGAGACGGCGAGAGAGACGGCGAGAGAGAGGGCGAGAGAGACGGCGAGAGAGACAGCGAGAGAGACAGCGAGAGAGACAGCGAGAGAGACAGCGAGAGAGACAGCGAGAGTGGCGGAGGATATATAAAGAGAGAGAGAGAGACAGAAAAAGAGAGTAAGTGTGTAATGGAGAGAAGTCAACCTTGAGCCAGTGGTCATGCCTCCATGTATCCTTCTACTTTGTCCCAGACAAAGGCGGTCGGTCAGAGTGTGTGTGTGTGTGTGTGTGTGCATGTGTGTGTGTGTGTGCATGTGTGTGTGTGTGTGTGAAGAGGTGAAGTACAGATAAGAGTCAGATAATAAAAGCTCATCAGCTTTATCATCTACAGATCACCACCTTCCTCAGCGACCTTCTCCCCATTCAACTCCTGTGTCTGCATGTATGTGTGTGTGTGTGTGTGCGTTTACATATGTGCGCGTGTGTGTGTGTGTTAGGTATGAGGTGAGGGTGGAGGCATGTACAGAGCTGGGCTGTGCCTCCAGTGACTGGGCGTCAGTGCTCACTCTCGAGTCACCCCCTGCTGGACAGAACTCACCACTGCTGGATCTACAGACGGACCAACAAGGCCTGCAGACGGTCTTCCAGCTCTCCTGGTCCCCCCCGTCCCAGCCTAATGGTAGAGTCCTGCACTATGAGGTGTACCGCAGATCGGAGCAGTCCACTGAGGATCTCGGGGGTGCAGTGCTGGTGTACAGGAACGTTTCAACATCATGTCGTGATGCCGGACTTCAACCCTACACAGCCTACCAGTACCAGGTAGAACACCCGGATCAGTAGAATTAGTTGAAGGTGTAGACATAGAAACAGTAGAATGTATAGATGAAAAAAATATGAAATGTAGTTCCAGTAATAGAATGGCTGTAAACTTGTAGAATATACACAAAAGCTCCATAGGAGATTTCAAAACTGAACTCATACATTCACACACTAGCCTAATCCATTCCAGAGAGACACACATATATTAGATCACCACACACTCAGACACACAAACACAAAGACCCCCCCTCCCACACACACACAACTTTGTCACACGTTGTTTAATGCATGTTGGTATGCATGTAGCGGCCGTGCCCTGTGCTAATTGACAGCCTACCCTTTGGAGCACAATAACATTAGCATTCTCCCTGCCAGCCACGCTAGCCGAGCACCGAGACACTTTGATTGAGTTTGCCTGATTGTTGCGTCTTATTTACAAGGTCTAATTTATGACAGGAGGGAGGCGGGGCCCAGGGGATGATGGACGGGGAAAGGGCCTATTAATCATTGGCTGACTAAGCACTCGGGATTAACATCCAGCCAATCGAATTAGCAGGTCGCCTCTCTTGATGCTACATGTATTATAAATAGACCCTTTCATGTTTGCTTTTGATTTCAGGATGATGAGCCTGTGTGTGTCTGTGTCTGTGTGTGTGTGTGTGTGTGTGTGTGTTCTACTCCTACACTCTCATACAAAAGCACATATTCCGCCATTGTTTCAGCTGACATACTTCAAGATTAGGATGAAAAAGAAGAGAAGGGCAAAGGGAGAGAGAGAAAAAGAGAACGAGAGCGGAGGAAGAGGAGTGAGTGTGTAGGAGGGGTTATTCCTCTCCTCCTTCCTCTCCTCTCTATCCCACACAAGGACAGGGCTGTGCTGGTCTCCCTGCGCTGACCACATTACCCTAACGAGACTGGCTCCTCATCTTCTATTGACAGGTTTACACCCCTGTTTAATTACCGCCCACATTCACACAACTTAACCTTTAATCCCCGTCTGCGCGACCACTACGCCGTCCGGCCAGCCAATCGGGAGCCCAGGACGAGGCCCGCAACTCAGCCGACCAATCCCGGAGCGGACGGAGTCTGCCCGGTTGCCGAGGGGCGTTTGTTGCCATGGGGCCTGGAAATGAGATATTATTTGTTTCCTGTCCAGTGACCTCGGGACCAGCTCAGTATTCAGGGAGGGAGGAGGCTGTAAAACGTCTGAAGCCTCGTCCCCCAAGGACAAGGTGACCTGGGGTACCCCCCCCCCCCACCTTCCCCAAACCCCCCCAACCATCTCTGCTACAGTCTGGGTGTCTGCTCAAGGAGACACTTCCTGACGCACTCACGGTCGCCGTGACATCGATCATGACGCCCTACGACAAATGCTTATATGAGGCATCACAACAGTCTGTCATTGTTCTTTTCATTTGACTGTCTTCGTCACTTGTCCCCCCGACTCAGAGGAACACACAGAAACACACACACAGAAACACACACACAGAAACACACACAGAAACAAACAAACGCTCTTGACCTTTTTCCTCATACGGGTGACAGAATGACCTTTGCCTCCTCTCCCTCCTTTTGCTCTTCCTGTTTCTGAGCCTTCTTTTCTCCTCTTCCTGCCTCTCCCTTCACCCCCCACCCCACCCCACCCCACCCCCCCCCACTCCTCTGTCAGACCAGACGTGTTGGCACTGGTGTCTATCATGTTGATGGATCATGGAGTAACTGGTTCTTAGTGGTTATTAAGGAGGCTGGCGCACCACTCAACCCAGTGTACAAAACTATCCCTGCTGCTACTGCTCTCTAGTGGCAGCCTGTTTCATGACCTGACCATGCAGACCACTGGAATTACACTAACACCAGGCTGTCCAAATAATATGAACCAGGTGTGTGTGTGTAATCTTCCAATGGATACCAGAGGTGTCTTGTGATTGACAGGTGTTGGCTGTAAACTCTGCTGGTCACTCAAGTAGCCCATGGGCCAATGGGAGAACAGGACCCGCCCCTCCTGATGGGGTGAACACACCCATCTTCTTGCGTATTCTAGCAACCTCGGCGGTGGTGGACATCGTCCCTCCTGCCAGACCCAACGGCATCGTCAGTATCTACAGGGTGTTTTCTCGTCACCAGGACACACACACTCTGGTAACACACACACACACACTCTGGTAACACACACACACACACACTAGTATCTTTACCTGCCAGTACTAACGTCTCCCGTTCACCACCACTATCGTTCAGTGTCTCTCCACCCGTCTCTTTCTGCCCCTCCTTCACTTTTATCCTGTCCCTCCGTCTCCTCTCTCTCCTCTTACCCTCCCTTTCTTTTCTGTCCTTCTGTCCATCTCTCTGCCTTTCTTTTTCTTTCTTCTTCTCTCACCCATCGTCAAAATGCTCTTTCTCTCTTTCTCCCCCTCTTCTCCTTCCAGTTATCAGAAGGGACATCCCTCCAGCAGACTCTCCATGGTCTGAGCCCCTACTCTAAGTACTGGGTGTATGTGGAGGCCTGTACCTGCTACCAGTGCTGCAGCCCGGGCCCCCTGGCAGAGCTGCACACCCAGGCCGCCCCCCCCACGGGCCAGCCCAGCCCTCGCCTGCTCACCCTCACCTCCCGCTCCACACAGCTGGAATGGGACTGGCCGCTCAACCCCAACGGGGTCATCGAGAGGTTAGGGGGACATATTCTCTACCCTACTGTCTCTCTCCACTGTGATCCTCTGTCTCTCTACCCTGGACCGATTCTTACTATCTTCTCCCTGTCACTCTTTTGCCCCTGGCTTTGCTCTCTGTCTAGCTGTGAGCTGCATGTCCGCTCCACCTGCCCCCATCCCCCGCAGCCAGTCCCTGCCCCCTGTGTGACGGGACCAGTGGAGACCTGTTTCTTTGGGCGAAGGCGGAGCAACAACGTGACAGGCCTTCAGCCCTATACCAGCTATGACTTCAGGGCTGCTTGTTTCAACAACATGGGCAGCACTGCCTCAGAGTGGACCACAGTGACAACACTAACCGAGGGTAAGACCTCAACCCTGACTTAGCCCCCTAACCCTTCACCTTTAAAGGCTGACCTCTGACCCCCCTCTCAGAGGTATCCCTGCCCACCCTCATATACATACTGCAGGGGAGTCTGACACACTTTAGGTTATTAAGGGTCACTATGGATTATGAACATGGTGGTCATAAATAGTCATTTATTGATGTCCTGTTTACTTTTCTCCCCCACCTCTCTATTTTAAATCTTCACCCACTCCCCCCACACTCCCCCTCTCCTATCCCCCATCTCCCCTCTCCTCCCCTCCCACCCCCCCTCTATCCCCTATCTCCCCCAGCCCCCCAGTACGTGTCAGCGTTGGTGGTAGGCAGCAACCTGACCATGGTGTGGCTGGACTGGGGCTCCAGCTTCTCCCTGCATGGGGCCCTGAGGGAGTACACTCTGACGGAGAGCAAGCTGAGGATCTACAGCGGCTTCCACACGCACCTGCACATCCCCCTCACCTCACAGAAGAGTGAGGGACGCCCGCACACACATACACACACGCACCCGCACATCCCCCTCACCTCACAGAAGAGTGAGGGACGCCCGCACACACATACACACACGCACCCGCACATCCCCCTCACCTCACAGAAGAGTGAGGGACGCCTGCACACACATACACACACGCACCTGCACATCCCCCTCACCTCACAGAAGAGTGAGGGACGCCTGCACACACATACACACACGCACCTGCACATCCCCCTCACCTCACAGAAGAGTGAGGGACGCCTGCACACACATACACACACGCACCTGCACATCCCCCTCACCTCACAGAAGAGTGAGGGACGCCTGCACACACATACACACACGCACCTGCACATCCCCCTCACCTCACAGAAGAGTGAGGGACGCCTGCACACACATACACACACGCACCTGCACATCCCCCTCACCTCACAGAAGAGTGAGGGACCCCTGCACACACATACACACACACACATATACTTTCCCAGTATACTCATAGACACCACGCTTAATGGTCTCTCATTCTCTCTCTCTCAGCCCTCTCTTTCCAGGTGACCTGTAGCACAGAGGCAGGCAGTGCCAGTACTCCTACTGTCAGATACAGCCCTGCCACTGGCATAGGTGAGACACGCACACACGCACGCACAATTGTCACCATAATCTTATCATCACTTCACCACCCATCTCCCTCTCTTCCCCCCCTAGGCCCACCCGAGCCCACCCCAGGCTGGGCCCCAGGGCAGCAGGGTGTGGGTGGGTCTGGAGGGGCGGTGTACTCGGAGCTGTGGTTCATCCTGCTGCTGTCCCTGCTGGGGCTGCTGCTGCTGGCTCTGCTGCTGGGTCTGCTGCTCCACTGGGCCCTGAGAAAGAGCCCCCTGGTCAGGGAGAGGCCCCCCCTGGTGCCCCTGCAGAAGAGGAGCCAGAGGGACAGGGACCCTTTCATGGTGAGCGGAAGGGCGGGCGGGTGGGCGGGGCGGAGTGGGTGAAGAGAGATTGATGAAGATGAAGAGAGGGAGATAGAGAGAGATTGAGAGAGAGCATGGCTTTGATGAGGCATTTGTATTGGATGTGGCATAATATTCAGCATTAGATTTGGAATGAAAATTTCAAATTTAGATTATTCTTGTTTATTCTTTTGTAATGTATTAATTAATTAGTTGACAATTGTATGAATTTATGGTACTTTGGTAAAACGTCAGCCTATTTGCTCTCCTGCTCTGTAATTTCCTGTTCTAGCCACTAGAAGGCGGTGTTGTCTCTTCGTTGTTCACTAACAGTGTCACCATCTAGTGGACTGCTGGGGAACATCCAGAAACACCAGCTATGTGGTTGAAGTTTGGACACATGATGCCGGCTGAAGCCAGTGTGCTTGAAGCTGCTTCTCTTTTCTTTTTCTGACTACTTGATCTTTATCATGTGTTTCTTGTTTTATATGTTGCTCCTTCTCTTCCTTTCCTCTACCTCCTTTACCCCTCCTCTGTTCTCCATTCTGTTCTCCATTCCGCCCCCCACCAGAAGCCCTGTTCTGATGTGTGTTCTAGACACCGACCCCCCAGCACACTGCTGCTCACCGAGCGCTCCACCAACACAGTAAGCCTGCTCATTCAAATCCCCTAAAACTTTATTTGTCCCCCCTTGACTCTGTCCCGGCAGTTTGACACAGTGGCGGACTGCCTAGAGGCCAGCACCGTCACGTTAAAGAGCTTCACCTTGTACTCTGAGGTAGGGGAGGGGGCCGAGAGGGGAGGCAGGGGAGGGGGTGAGCATGTTCTCTTTGGGTTTTCCTCAAAAGGAAAACTGAAAATGTGGTGCATGGTGTGGTGTTTCTCGTTCTGCCTGGGAGGTCCCTGGTCTCTACCTAGAGCTCTCTCCTGATCTCTCCTCTAATGTGTCTTCTGTCTGGGTATCCCTCACATTGCATGTTCTGTATTTTATCTTGACATACAGCATACTGTACTACTGTAGTGTCTCTACTTAACAGGCAATATTTCCTTGGTTTGTAGAGTTTGTTGCTGTTGTTGCTTTGAAGTTTTTTATAAAATATAATTGGAAGGTTATGAAATTTCTCTCACATTGGCTTCCTGTTAACCCACAATGCACCAGGGCGTGGCAGAATCCAAGATTGGTGGCGATGGCTCCCGCTTCAGCCCAATGTCCGTGCTCCGTGTGCCCAGCCAATCAGAGCTCAACTACTCCTACTCCCAGAGTTCCTTGCACCGCAGTGTGAGCCAGCTGATTGGTGGACAAGACAGAAAGTCCCTGATGGGGGATGGGGGCTGGGACAACCCCATGATGCAGGGGCACGACAGCGGGCTGGTAAGTCTTAAATCACACTGGGACCCAGGGAACAGGAAGTTCTAAAGAATCCAATTCCTGCATTTTGGGCATCTGTTTATTTTCATTACACCATTATTCAAGTATGTCTATGAGAAGAAGTTGATATTTTGGAGGAAATACTGTAAAAAATTATAGTTATTATCATGTGTACTGTACAGTATGATTAGTGTTGTTGGTTATTGTTATACTAGCTTGTCAGTCAAAACACTGTTGGAATGTGATCTCTGGTGCTTTCTCTCCAGTATGTCGAGGAGGAGGAGGAGGATGAGTTTGGCGATGCAGTGAAAGCCTTCAGCTCGGTGAGGAAGGAGCACACCATGTTCACAGACACACACCTGTAACTGGGGTCTGGAGCAAAACACACACACACCTGTAACTGGGGTCTGGACCCAGAACCACACACACACACACCTGTAACTGGGGTCTGGACCAAAACACACACACACCTGTAACTGGGGTCTGGACCCAGAACCACACACACACACACCTGTAACTGGGGTCTGGACCAAAACACACACACACCTGTAACTGGGGTCTGGACCCAGAACCACACACACACACACCTGTAACTGGGGTCTGGAGCAAAACACACACACACCTGTAACTGGGGTCTGGACCCAGAACCACACACACACACACCTGTAACTGGGGTCTGGAGCAAAACACACACACACCTGTAACTGGGGTCTGGACCCAGAACCACACACACACACACCTGTAACTGGGGTCTGGAGCAAAACACACACACACCTGTAACTGGGGTCTGGACCCAGAACCACACACACACACACACCTGTAACTGGGGTCTGGAGCAAAACACACACACACCTGTAACTGGGGTCTGGACCCAGAACCACACACACACACACCTGTAACTGGGGTCTGGACCAAAACACACACACACCTGTAACTGGGGTCTGGACCCAGAACCACACACACACACACCTGTAACTGGGGTCTGGACCAAAACACACACACACCTGTAACTGGGGTCTGGACTCAGAACCACACACACACAACTGTAACTGGGGTCTGGACCCAGAACCACACACACACACACACCTGTAACTGAGGTCTGGACTCAGAACCACACACACACACACAACTGTAACTGAGGTCACAACCTTAAGTCCACCAACCCACTCTATGCCAACTGATATAACATGAAAAGGATGTTCCATCTAGTATGAGGAAGCTGGTTTACCAAACATCCGCTGTTTCCTGTTCGATTTGGTTACCAACCATTAGCTGTTTCCTGTGGTTACCAGCCATTAGCCGTTTCCTGTTCGGTTTGGTTACCAGCCATTAGCCGTTTCCTGTTCGGTTTGGTTACCAGGTGTTAGGCGTTTCCTGCCTGCTGAAGTGACAGTGCCTCTCCCCTCTTCAGCCTGTACTCTACTGTGTGTAGCTGTCACCTGTGCCTCATAGACGGTAGACACAGTGTTATCTAGCACGCTTAAAGACTCAGTCTAGACAAGGCTATTGTGAGGATTTGTGAGGAAGCCAATTGTTTGTAATGTTTCAGTACATCTCTGTATGGTGTATATCAGCTATTGCTAACACGGCATCTGTTGTCAGTGTTTGCTAGGTGTTGGTTTTTAATAAGTGATAGAATTGTGTCGAAGTACTTCCTAATAAGATGCCGTCAATGCGCAGGATCTCTGTTGTTTTGGTATAAACATTGTATATCACATTGTACATTCAACATTGTATATAATGTCTTTTTTTTTCTTACGGAGACAGTATTAATCAGGAAAAAGTATTATTTACAGTTTGTTTTTTATCATTGTTGTTTATGAGAATGTGAAAAGGATATTTTTTATTTTGCAAACCATACTGTCCGATAACTTATGAAATACTACTTGTCTAAATGTGTTTTCCCATACAAACCCATAGAGCTGACCTCCCGCTCTGCTACTTTCTCTCACGCTGTAGTATTCTGTACAGTCAGAGTCGCAGTGAATAGAATATACAAATAGGGTTCCTTTAAAAGTCCACTGGGGAATTTCGAATGGAATTCAAATGTCTCTATGGCTTATAATCAATGCAGAAAAAAGGCGAGTTTGGGGTCATTAAAAAGTGTGATGTTTTAACCTTTTGTGTTTGTAGCGTAGTGTGAAATTAGATGAAAACACACACACACACACACACACACAGAGGGACAGACCTGAAGCGACAGCATGTCACTGCTGTGTAGCAGCAGTCTGCCATGTTTCCAGTCCCTCCGAGGGACACGTGCACACACACACGGGCAGTTACAGTATCACACATCACCTGCGCTCAAGGACACTTTGGTGTGGCAAGGACACTGTTGCTGCAGCTTGTCACATTCTCTCTCACACACACACACTCTCACACACACACAGACATATACGAACACGTTCACAGCTATTGTCAGAGGTGTGGGACAAAGTTGCTGTGAGGAGGAGCAGACAGCGCATCAGAGACAGGGTGGCCATGGGCTGCTCTCTCTCACACACACACACACACAGACACACACACAGACAGGCTGGCCCTGGGCTGCTCTCTCACACACACGCAGATGTAACACAGCATGACTCAGTCTGTCTGTCTGTGAGTGTGTTTTATTAAAACCATAAATCACTGGGTAATCAGATGGCATCTCAAAGGAGAACCACCGGGTTCCAAACAAACTTCTTATATGGGAAGGTTAACATCCTTACGTGTGCTGAGGTCAGCCCTCTCATTCATGAATACAAACACACACAGAAAGGCACACACACACACACACACACACACAAACATCAGCTACCAGGCTTTAAATGATTCATGTCATTGACCTATTTAACCACTGTCAATTAATAATTAATCGTATAGGTAACAGTTGATACGAGACAAACTTCCACCTAACTCTAACCTTACATCTGTCTAACAAGCTTAAAAACAACAGATGATTCAGAGCCAACATATAGTGTGTGTACTGCTATTAATCAAACAGGCCAGTTTTAACATAATTCATACTCTTTTTAACATAGGAGTGTTGTAAAAAAATGTTATAACAGCATAAACATAAATAGATATATATATATATATATATGTATTTATATTCCTCGTCATTAGCGTTGGGTTGGAAGGTGAGTTTGTAAACATTTCCAGAGGATCTGATACAGTTTCATGTCCCTGGAGGTTAAATAGCATTATTATTATGTCATACAAAATAAATCTTAGTTACTCCACCATCTTAGTCTTCATTGGTTCAGTGCAAACAAAATTAGGGTACAAAGAGTATTTTGATATTAACATCAGTATGATAATATGCTACCAAACAAAATAAACGAATATGTTTGCAAACAACGGTAATATGTCAAAGATTAAACACAGATTTATGCTTGGGTATTGTCATATCCTATTGTTATTGATTATGTCGTGTATATTTTCCACATATAATCAGGTTGCATGTTAGATTTACATCTTTGTACAGTTAAAGACCTCAGCCCGGCTCCTCCTCCAGTCCTTGGCAGTCCTGTGGTCTTGGTACAGTACGTTAAGGAGGAGGGCACCAGAGGATCTCATCAAGCGGACACAAGTAGACACGACAGCAGCTACTACACAAAACACCAATCAGAATCTCAGTTGTATTTTCCTCTCACCTGCTCCCTTTCCCTGACTCTTCCACCTCCTCTATCTCTCTCTAGGTCCTCTTTCACTTAAAGCAGCGAGGGATAGATGGGTCAGATAAACAGGATGAATAATGGAACAGAAGGCACTCTGGAAGTATCTTAAGACCACAAGCAGACATCAGAAAGTTGAAAAGACAAATCGTTTCCCGTCTGTCTGTTTGTCCAGAAAAGTGAAAGACAAAGTGAGTGTGTGATGATCCTGCAGCATAGATCACAAAGCAGTGGACTAGAGGAGGAAGCCGCACACAACACACGTGCAGGGGACACTTTACCTTCAGTGCACATTAACTACATGAGCTACTGTGTATCTACAGAATACCTGCAGTCACCAACCATGTACTACTGTGGATACATAGTTATCCATGTACAAGTGAGGTACAGTGTGACTTGCATGCTTCAGAGCAAACGTAACTTATGTCATCACCTAGCTGCCAAGGGTGAGAGGTGACAGGGTTAATCACATGTTGGGGTCAAAGGTCACTATTTAAAGCAGAACGGCCTGGGGTCAATCCCATTACGGTTCTGTTCAATATAAAGCTAGGCTGCAGTTACAGTGATCCATATTTAAAGATAAGCAAATCATGCTAAATTGTTTTTGCATATTAATGATAAGGACAAGCTTGTTGTATCAAAAATGTCATGGAATCTCACTCTGATCCCAGGCTGACACCTCCCCTCCACCAATCAAACACTCCCTCTAGCTGCAAAGTTTCTATAAGATGTCCACTTCCTGGAAAGGCATAATTTCTTTCCAACCAATCACAGGCTGCTGTCCTGATTTGCCGGCTCTGTAGCAAACCTCCTGTGTCGAGGGGAAGTGGATGCCAGCCTGGTGGGGGAGGGGGAGGCGTTGGTAGAGGAGTCACTGCCGCCCCCCTCGGAACCCACCGAGGAGAGAGAGGAGAGATGAGGCACTGGGGGGGCTCTCTTTCTGCCCGAGAACACCCCCCCTTCCAGAACCCCCTTCCTCTTTGCCCCCGACTCCCCCCCTGACCCCGCACCTTCTTCCTCTGACTGGACTCTCTGCCGCACGTCACCCGGACTGTCGGGGGGTTGCCGCGGCGATTCCGGAACACCCTCCGGGGTGACAACGGTGGCGGGAGTAACCGTGGCAGCGACGGCTGCGGGAGTAACTGTGGCAGCGACAGCATAGGCCGTCCGGCTGGCCCAGAGCTCCATGACGGAGCCCCTCCGCTCTGCCTCCTCTCCCCCAAACTCACACAGCGAGCGGCGGGCGTCCGGGGTCGGCCCTGGCCCCGGACTGGGCCCCTCTAGGAGACCCCTGCCCAGGCTGAAGCTCTGGAAGTCCCGGTAACTGTGGAAGGACTCTGTGCGGCGAGCTCTGGCCAACAGGGGGCTCTCTCTGTAGGGTCGCAGGGCTCCGTAGGAGGCCGTCTCCAGGATGGGCTCCTGGGCCTGGAGGCTGGGGGTCACACACGTGCAACCATGCACATACACAGTTTCAGGGATGTGTGTGGTGTGTCAGAAATGGATGCACAGAAAAGGAAAGCAAAAGACAAAAGACAAAGATGGCATGGCAGAGAGGAGGATCAGGAAGGCGAGAGAGAGTGTGTATGTCTCAGTAAGGTCACTGACCTGGAACAGGACTCTCGGAGGCGGGTGTGATGTAGCACTGAGGGCGCGGGGCTAATGTTGGGCGTAGCACAGCGGGAAGTGCTGAGGTCACACTGGTCCAAGAGCTGCAGCAGCTCCTCCTCTGAAGGCCCGCCCACTTCTGTCAATCAAAAGGGCGTCAGAAGCATAGGATGCCAAATCATCACATTCTCTCTGTCTCTCCCACCGTATTTCCCTCACTTGCTCTTTTCACACTGTCAACTTTTCCACCACACCCACACATGTACACCCACACACATACACACACACTTACACATACGCACACCCACACAGACACACACAGTGCTCCCTCACCATCCTTCTTCCTCTCCTCCCCCCTGCTGGCCGTATCCATGGCGGTGGTCAGGTCCCACAGCTGGATGCTCCCGTTGCCATGACCGGTGAACAGGTAGCGACGGGGTCGTGACCCCATCCTGCTGGAGCCCTCACACTCGCGCACCGTGAAACACGAGATGGTCGTCCCATCAACCGCCTGCACCTCACAGATCCTGCACACACACACACAGAACTGCCTAAGAACACAGAGCAGTATTTATATAATCTGAACCTGACTGACAAATTCCAGAGTCTGGTGTGAGATGGCTGTGTGTGTGTGTGTGTGTTACCTCTTTCCAGTGGAGGAGAGGCGTACAAACAGCTTGTTGGTGATAGGGATGACTTTCTGAATGAACACCTGCTGATCATCTCTCTCTCCAAATGGCCCTGAGAATCACCGTGGAGACAAGTCACACTCTGTCACCACAACAACTGTAGTTACTTACCCGTCTCTCTCGTTCCCTCAGACCCCTCCCTCTCCTTCCTTCCATTCCTCCCTCGCTGCATCCTTCTCTTCTCTCGCCCTCCCTCCACTCAACCCCTCTCTGTCCTCGATCCCCTCCCTCTCTCTCACCCACGTCGTTCCCAGAGGAGTAGCTTCCATGGCTCTCGGTCTCTTCCAGAGAGAGGATCTTGAAGGAGGCCAAGGGGGTGGAGCCAGGCTGGGTGGAGATCATGCCTCGGAACCGAGTCACTGTCCATGTCCGCACGTGGTTGTTGTCAGCACACACTGGACCACACACACACGTGAAATACTGGAGTGATATATAACGTTCACATAGTATTTCTCTCAATGCTAATAGTAATACTGACAGTGTTTCCTCCTCTCACCTGACACCAGGTGTTTCTCAGACAGCATGATCTTGGTGACGGGGCTGCGGTGCACGGTGAAGGTCTGGAAGAGCTGGGGCCCGGAACCCACCGTCTCCGGGTGCTGCACGATCACACGCACCGCTCCAGAACTGGTCCCGTACGCGATCTCTATCCAGTTACCGCTCACACCTGGGGGGGGGAGGAGGAGGAGAAAGGAGAAGAAGAGGGGAAGGAGGATGCAGAAGATGAAGCACGGTAGATGGTGGAAGGAGAGGAAGAGGCAGGGGAGGCTACGAGGTATGGGATGATCGGAGCGAGAGTTAATAAGTGTTTGTACGTGTGTGCTCACTGGTCTTGGGCGTGAGGTAGACACTGAGGGCGGTGATGGCGTCGTGGGAGGGGTCGTGGTACAGCTCTGTCACCAGCAGGTCATTATCCTTCATCCTCAGAGGAAACTTCTGCATGTCTAACACACACACACAAAGGGAGGATGGTCGGACGCACACCTAAAACACCTCTGTAACTGTGTGTGTCTGTATGTATGTGTGTCTGTGTGTGTGCATGTGTGTGTACCTATGTAGTAGATGGAGCCGTTGTTACATCCTAGCAGCAGAAAGGATCCTGCAGTGTCACAGCTGGTGATAGGAACTACATCCTGAACCTGAGGAGCAGAGGACCACAGGTCAAACACACACACACACACACACACATCCTCACGGAGGTCACCCACAACACGCTCTTCCTTAACTCGATCAAGCAAACACACACACACATTTGCTTTCATTTCGTGCACCCAGGCAGAAAGACAGAACGTACCTGCCAGTGCTGTGTGACAGCATTCCAGACCCCCACCTTCCCTGTGTGACTGGTGGCCACCAGCTGGTTACCAATGAAGAAGAGAGAGTCCACTGGCACACCCAGACTAAACACACCTGGGGGGTGGAAGGAGGGAGAGAGAGAGGGCAAGCAGGAAGAGGGAGGAGAGGGATGATTTACTTAATTGATAATCAATTAGAAAAAACTATCTACACACACGCACACATCCCCCCCCCCCTCCCCCCCCCCCCGCACACACACACACCGATCTCATTTCCGTTCCCCCCGTCCTGTATGTTCCAGAGGATGATGTTGCTCTCGGAGGCGGCGGCCACCATCTTATCCTTGTCGCCATGGGGACCGCCTACCACCTTGGCGTTGAGCGCAATGCGTTCGATGGTCCAGTCCAGATATGGGCTAGTAAACACCTGCTGCCATCCAGAAGACTCCTTGATCCTACACACACACACACATGGACAAACACATGTATACATGTATACATATACAATACAGTATACAGTACAGTATACATACACAAAGGTTAGGTAGACAAGTGCAGGAGATGTGTGTAGAGAACGTGAGGCTACCAATACAGTCACACAGAACACAGTGTCTACCTGTAACAGATGACGAAGTATGCATATGCTGCTACAATCCAGTTATGGTGTCCAGCTATGATCAGAACCTTCCTGGGGTCCACAACCGAACCTGCACATACACGCACATAAACAAAGACACACACACCAAACCACACACACAAGCACAAACACCGACAAGCCCACATGCATGCACACACACACACACACAGATATTGTGTTACTAACAATACTTCTAAGTATAGACTCAAACCAAGAGGATTCAAACTAAATAGTGTTTTTTTAATTTAATCTGACTGGTGGACCGGTGTGAACTCTGGCAGAAACCAGGCTAACTGAGGGCATTCAACTCCACTGTCTGGTCATGTTAACTCCATCACACACCATCTACTCACTAGCCATAGAACCAAGGGGCAGAGTGCCGGCCTCTGATTGGTTGAGCGACAGGAACACAGTGTTCCAGTGTGTCTGGGGAGCAGAGAGAGCCCAGCCCAGCCAGCACTACGCCTCATTACTCTGCCCTGCCTGCATGCATAGCCCTCCACAATAAAAGTCCCCTCCAACCCATCACTTTGACTTGTTTTCAACTGCCAGTCTGCCAGAATAAGAGTCCTCGTCACTTCACAGTGTTTTCCCTCTCCAATTGCCTTGCTTCCTAAAATTAGAGCCTTCATGTACAAAGGCAGCTGCAGCTGTCTGTGTGTCAGTCAGTATGTTTTCATGCTTTAGGTCTGGCACTGCATGTCTCTTTGCTCTAACATTTCTGAAGATAAGCTTCAAACACACAACTGTTGTTTTCTTAACCATTCTAAGGACACCTGTCTTCTATAACCCCTTACTCCTTCCTCCCGTTCTCCCTCCCTCATTCTTATTTTATCCTCTTTCTCCTACATCACTCCCTTCCACCCCTCCCTCCCTTTTGTCTTCCTCTATTACCCTCCCTCCCCTCCCTCAACCCCGCCAATTAGTTTCTTATCTTCCTTTTCCTCTCACTCTGCATTATTCCATCACTCCTTCTTTCTTTCTTATCTCAATCTCGAACTCCCAAGTTCTCTCCTTCCCACTCTCCCTTCTTCTCTCACTCACTTCCGCACTCTTCATTCCTTCCTCTGCTCATCATTCCTTCAGTCCCTCACTCCCCCTCTTACCAAGTCTGCTAGGCGTATCTGTGGGGGGGGGTCCAGGGAGAGAGTGGTGAGGGGGGCTACGGGGGAACCCGCCCTCGGCTCCACTGGGGCCCGGGCGCTCCTCTGGGGCAGGGCCAGAGGCTGCGGGGGCGGGGCTAGCCTTGCGGGCGGGGATGGCGGGGGGTGGGAGGTAACCGTGGAACAGAACGCTGCCGCATGATGAGCGGTCCAGTTCCTCACAGAGCAGCAGGCGACGGACTGCACACACACACACACACAGTAAGTACACAGTCTGCATACCTGGAATAAGTCCTTTTGTTTGAGTTTTACACCTCCACAGCGTACAGACAATCCTGATAAATACTGAAGTACTGGTTGAGTTCATGCTTCCAAAGTAACTTAAAACTTGTCAGAGGCCATACCTAAGGGAGTAATCCCATAAAATTCGGCTTCATGGCGGAGGATATGAATGTTTACCCCCCTACAAAAGAAGAGAAGATAAGATCGTAAGGGTCTTTTTTCTTCAAATAGGTATCTAAACCAGAACACAACTCAAATGTGAAGGGTTAAAGGCTGCTTTTACCGCAAATCCAGCTCTTTGGTTCGAAGAAAATTCAAGATGGGTGCAAAAGCGCTGGGGTCCCTGTCAATAAATATCTAAAGGACAGGATGTGCACGTTAGGATGCTTGAATGACACTGCAGTTTTATAAAGGATTGCTCGTAATCCTCCTTTTTCAGACTGAAGAAAACAGCTCATAGTAATGTAAGTACTCACAGCTCCAGTTCCATCCCGCAATGTTGAGATCCTCCCACTCAGCAAACTGCAAATTACACAAACACACACAGAAAGGCCGACACACACACACTTTTAACCCAGTACTCCCAGGCCAGGCCAAACTGTCTCTGAGGCAGGCTGTGTCCACTCTGAGCCAGGTGTTAAGTCAACACACTGTTTGTGTTACTACCCAGTGAGGAGAACACACAAGCCCTTATCCACATTTCGTCCTGAGAGCAGTTCCAGTACTGAGAGGCTGCCCTTGTTGTTTTTGGGGGTTTGGGTTGGGCATCTGGTGTTGGTGTGTGTAAGGCTATTATGTATATAGGACTCAGTGACATGCTAAAAGGGGATCTAAAACTGATCTCATTTGTATTCATGTATTTATGTCATTTAGCAGATGCTTTTATCCAAAGTAAACATACAGTGAAGTCAACATAAATAAAACATTGTTCTATCTGTGTTTTATTCCAAATGTGTATACAGTATATTTAATCGTTAATAGGACATATTTAGTGTTACAGAATTCTGCAGAAAAGATGAGAGACCATATTGAATAATTGATTATGCCTCATCACATTCAAGATTAGGAAGAGTATGAACCTTGGACTGGACAGTGGACACACAGATACAGAGCTCTAAATCAGTGATGACAATCGGTCTAAACGTGTCTGATGACGTGTCTGATGACGTCCACCCACCTTGAGAAGAAGCTGTCTGGGATCCACATGAGTGTCTGTCTGGAGGTGCTGAACCTACGAGGGACGGAGAACACAACGGACAGACACATCAGGAACATGACAAGGACCATGACAGTTAGGAACTTCATTATTTGCGTCACACTACAAAGCCTATAGACAGCACAATGCTTGAAATGGATACAGGTTTTACATTTGTAATTACATGTCATGTCATTCGCTGTGAAGCTGCACCCACAATGGCTTGACCATCGCGAAACCAACGCATGTTGCGTGCTGTAGCTACGTAATCCGATGAGTGCTACACAACGTCCCGTTTCTATCCAGAATTCAGCCCATGCTGCCTTTTATATAAGACATCAAATAAACGGTCACGCAACCCACCCGTTTCTACAACTATGGAGCATTACCTGGTCCCGCCGACGTTTAACTGAATTATTTCTCCCATCCCAGATGCCAAATTGTTGCCATTCGTAGCCATGTTTTCCTCCTGCTCCAATTCGAGCTCCAGATTCCACGTTAAATAAGTCCAATGTTTCCAGATCGTTGTTACAGCCACGGAACGTATCTCTCCCGACTACTCCTTGCTCCCCGACGTCCCAGCGAGGCTCCATAAAACGTTACAAGTCGTTGCTGCGACGACCTCCGCATTCACGACTGTGAGGAGGTGGGGAAAACGATCGGACAATTCTGTATATTGCATGAGTAGCCGAAATACTGCCCAGCTTCCTCGTGTGTACTACTTACTTTCAGAGGCTTTTCTTAAACGTAGCGTTTCTGGCGTAGTGTGTTTTCACGGTGCAACATTGCATGGGTGGGCTGGCTGAAGGCGACTGCTGCCTGGACCACTACGTCATCCTACTGGGGTGTGCATGTGTGTGTCTCTCATACTCAGCCTACTGTTGACAACAATCAAACACGCAGTGGGCGGTGTAATACAGAATAAAGGGTGAATACTTATACGATATACAAATGTAGGCTCTTTGCAGTGATCGTTCTGTCTACAAAACTCGAAAGTATATGAGATCTCATATATTCATGTGTTGCATGTAAATAATAAACAACAAACATGCTACTTTACTTTACTAGCATCCAAGTACTGATCTAGGATCGGCCCAACAACCACCCATTATCGTCCTTAGCTCAGAGAGACAACACACCGAACTGACCTGAAACAGATCAGAAAATCACAGGGCTGCGTTTTTTTAGCGCTGCTTTGGTGCCCTAGACAAACGGCCGTTCCTCCCCTTTTCCAACAACCAGCAACGTTACGTTTCTCTCTCAGTAGTTAGCTAGCTAACAAGTTTCAGAAGTAGCTAGGACAGCTACTTTAGTTTAACCTACGCCAATTCAGTAAAAGCTATGTTGTAACTTTCCAAGTAAGTACGTTGTGTGTTTCGCTTTCTAATGAGGTTCATGTTGCTAGTTGTTTATTGAATGTGGGGACGTGGCTACTAGTAGCTAGCTAGGTAATTAGGGAGAAAACTGGGGAATTTTATAGTCTCAGGTCTCGTACAGTACTAGCTAGTAAGCTAGCTATTATTCTACTGTTTTTGCTTTGAGTTCTGTGGGTGGGCCTTAGAGTCTAGCTACAGTAAATTCATAGATAAGCAAACGATATATTAGCTAAGCTGGTTGAATAAAGTGTATTTGTTTGTTGGTGTGTTTTAAGTACTTGACTTAAGTATTCATGTTAGAACTAGCCGGCAATGGTATTTAAAGTGAGTTTGGATTCGGTGTCAGCTAGCTAGCAAACGGTAGCCTGGAAGTAACCATCTACAGACACCTTAAGTTGTGACGCCTATTGATTTGAACCGTTGATAAGATATCTGATACGCAGTCTGAGGAAGTGACTGAGTGTGTGGTTGTGTCTGACTGTGTGTATTATAATGTCAGTCATTGTTACCGAGAGAGAAAGATATTTAAACGCTGGTGTCACATTTGCCTCCAGAGCACCATAGCCCTCGGCCTTGGGCAATGTGAAGGAGAACGGGTAAGCAGCAGGAGTGACCAGACTGTCCAGTCTCCCAGTAGTAGAGACAGGAATTCCTTCGCTAGCCCCAGAAGGTGAAGAGGCAAGCGTAACGCAGGAGAGGAGCGGAGCATAGTCCGGCTGCAGACATGTCGGAAGGAGATGGAAAACCAACGTCAGAAACCAAGGCAGAGACAATGTCCCCTAGTGCCCCACAGGTTTCCACGGCACCTGTGTCCCCACCTGTGTCCAGTCTACCTCCCGGCCCCCCCACAACCACTGCCACAGAGGATGAGGAGGAGGAGAGCGAAGATGAGTCTGAGATCCTGGAGGAGAGCCCCTGCGGCCGCTGGCAGAAACGCAGAGAGGAGGTGAGAGAGAGGGAGGATGGAAAGAGAATAAAATAAGGAAACGGAGAGGAACGAAAAGAGAGAGGGATCGGTAGACATAATGCTTTGTGTCACAGTTTTGTTGACAGATGCTTTGATACTGAAGCCTGGTCTGTCCCCCTCATCTGCTCCTTTCATAACCCCCCTGCCCTCCTTCCCCAGGTAAACCAGCGCAATGTCCCAGGCATTGACAACGCCTACTTGGCCATGGACACAGAGGAGGGGGTGGAGGTTGTCTGGAATGAGGTCATGTTCTCAGAGAGGAAGAACTTCAAGCTGCAGGAGGTATGCTGGTTCAGAGGCAGGAACTAGGAATCAGTGCAGACTGGGGAAACAATATGGTATTGGATGTGGTTTGATGTAGATCAGAATAAAAACAATTATGAACAACTGAAGCATAGACCTCTGGTACAGCATCTCCCTTATCGTCAGAAGATCAAAGATAAGAAGCGTGTAGTTCTAATAGTGTTTTGGTGGGCAGTGGAGTAAGAGCAGAGTAACATCTCTAAACAGTGTTGTACCCTAGTCTTGGTTCATATTTCGTAGGGGGTGTAATTTTTATATCTGTGCTGTACACACTTGTGTTTTTCACTTAACCCTTGTGTTATCTTCGGGTCATTCTGACCCATCAGTCATTGTGACCCACCTTCGTATTGCGACAGATTTACCGCATACAAAGACAAAGTGAAGCATTTTCTTTTAACAGCTAGGCTGTCTCAGACCCCCCACATTGCAAAGGTTAAAAGAAAATTATTTTAATTTGTTTTTGTATTGGGTAAAATTGGGTAAACACAACGATGGTTCGTTATGAACCTTTGGGTCATGTGACCCGAAGGCAGCACGAGGGTTAAAGCACATACAATCATATTGGTTCGTATGCTGCTGCTGTTGCATATCCCACCCTAAGGCCACTCTTTGATCTTCAAAGCTGTGTGTGTGTGTGTGTGTTTTGGGATATCTATATGTTGAACTCTACACAGTGTTGTGCCATCATTTAAGCCTCCCATCATGACCCCAGTAGCACCAGGCTGTCGAACCAGTATTCACAGTAGCACACACACATACAAAACACCATGCGGGCTGTAAACAGTTACAGACTCACTGGCAAGCATACACACAGTTCAAGGTGAAAACTGTCTGCCTGGCCTAGTTCATCCTAATGTCTTATGGACGTTCTCGGACTCCTTGTTTCTGACAGCATAAGTCTGTATAGTGTTGTATATGTATTATGTAACGTGCATGTATATGTGTTTGTCTCGTGCTCTGTCTCTCCAGGAGAAAGTGAAGGCTGTGTTCGACAACTTGATTCACCTGGAGCACCTCAACATTGTCAAGTTCCACAAGTACTGGGCTGACATCAAGGAAACCCGAGTCAGGGTGAGGTCTGGTTCTACTGAACAAAATCCTGCTGCATCCATCACTACCTGGATGGATGGATGCATGCATGGAGGGTGGGTGGGTGGATGGATGGGTGGATGCACGGATGGATGCATAGATGGGTGGATGGATGGGTGGATGGATGAATGAACAGGTTCAGCGACAGAGGATGGATGGGATCTATATAAAGATATGATAATGTTTGTGTTTTTCTTGATGGAAACTCCTGCCGCTGCCTGTGATGTGTCCAGGTGATCTTCATCACTGAGTACATGTCGTCAGGGAGCCTGAAGCAGTTTCTGAAGAAGACCAAGAAGAATCACAAGACCATGAATGAGAAGGTGTGAATATAACACCTCTCTGTCCGTCACTGTAGAGCTCTGTAACAGCACTGTCCATCCTACAGGAGGGGTTAGGGTGAAGGGTTAGGGTGAAGTCTCTTCTCTGAATGATCGCTGGTTGTTTGATCCTCTGCAGGCATGGAAGAGATGGTGCACACAGATCCTGTCTGCTCTCAGGTCAGTCATGAGGCTCCCCCACACTGACACACACATACACATCAACACACACGGAAGTACAGAGAAACAAGCTGAACTTAACCATATTACCTGCTTATATGTCCACTTTGTAGCAGCATAGAAATGGTCTTTGTGTCCCAGTACACTGATTACCACTGGTGTTGTAACCAAGGCTGCCCCCTTGTTGTATCCCCAGTTACCTCCATTCCTGTGACCCACCCATCACCCACGGCAACTTGACCTGTGACACCATCTTCATCCAGCACAACGGCCTCATCAAGATTGGATCAGGTACCCGTCCTCAAGACCAGCCTGCCAGAACCTAGACCCCCCCCCCCCCATACCTATATGGCTAAGATGAGCCCTGGTGACTGATGTATGTGTGTGTTTCTCCCCCAGTGGCTCCAGACACCATTAACAACCATGTGAAGACCTGTACAGAGGAGCAGAAGAACCTGCACTTCTTTGCCCCTGAATATGGAGGTAGGTAGCTTCTAGAGGCCCGACCACCACAGCAGGAGATACCCACTCGGCTCTGGAGATACCACCACTCTGGTACCCTGCTAGAGGGGGTCCTACACCTCTCTCAGACAAGCCACACGTTCAGATTCTGTCTCTGAGTCTCCCCCCCTCTCCTGTGCTCCTGTGTTGTGTCTGCAGCTGTGGCAGACGTCACCACTGCTGTGGATATCTACTCCTTTGGGATGTGTGCCTTAGAGGTGAGGGGCCTGTGTCACAAACGGGGAGGATGGAGGGGAGGAGGGGGTGAAATTGGAGTGGATTGAGGGGGCGATGGTGTTCGGAAGGAGGAATTGATGGCTGGATGGCACTGTCTACATTGAAATTCTCTGTAAACGTGTTTTTGGTGTGTGTGTGTGTGTGGTCAGATGGCCGTGCTGGAGATCCAGGGGAACGGGGAGTCGTCCTACGTGTCTCAGGAGGCCATCAACAGTGCCATCCAGTCCCTGGAAGACCCTCTGCAGAGGGTTAGTGTGCGTGTGTGTTTTTACAGGATGCATGTCGGGATATGCATTTTATTATAGCCATATACAGTTATGATAGCCTACTACATGACTGAAGTGTGTGTGTGTGGGTACAGGAGTTCATCCAGACATGCCTGGAGGCAGACCCCTCTAGGAGGCCCACAGCCAGGGAGCTGCTGTTCCACCAGGCTCTGTTTGAGGTGCCTCTGCTCAAGCTGCTGGCAGCTCACTGCATTGTCAGCCACCAGCGTGAGTCCCTCTCTCTCTCACACACACACAGAACCAGTGACCTATAACACACACTCTTGCACACACTCACCTGTAACCTCTCAGTATTCCTTACACACACACACAGAAAATATATGCACACACTATTGTGTCTTTTACACGCACACACCTCCATGCACACCCTGACTGACCTCCCTCTGTGTTTCCAGACATGATTCCAGAGAACGCCCTGGAGGAGATCACCAAGAACATGGACCCTAACCTCGTCATCGCTGAGAGGAAGGAGGGCACCCAGCTGCTGTAAGACGCCGTAGCACTGACTCCCCCTGACTGCTGCTGTTGTTTCTCTTATCTAAACCTTCCTCTCTCCCTCTCTCTCCCCCCAGGCTGTCTCAGTTCCCAGCCCTTGAGCTGGATAAGTTCCTGGAGGATGTACGGTAAGGAGAACAATAGATGTTTGTTTTTTTGGTATGTTTTTTTTGTATTTATGTAAAGTGTATTTATTTTATCAAATGTATCATTTTGCTACTGACCCTGAATTTAGCTAATACATTGAACAGCCACTGGGTGGCAGTAGTTTTCAACAAAAGAAAATGTCATGTGTGTATTAACAGCTCCTCTGTCCTCTCTGTCTCCCCCTCCTTTCTCTCTCACTCTCACTCTTTTCTCTCTTGTTACCCCTTCCCTCCATCAGGAATGGTATCTATCCTCTGACAGCGTTCGGGGTCCCCCTGCTCCACCAGCCCCCGCAGAAGGAGGTCACGTCCCCCATCGTCACCCCCTCTGTCAAGACCCCCACCCCTGAGCCTGCCGAGCTGGAGACGCGCAAGGTGTGTGTGTGTGTGTGTGTGTGTGCGTGCGTGCGTGCGTGTGTGAGGTGTTACTAGTAGTTAGCAAAACCATACAGTATTTGTATTATAATTTGTATTTTTTGTATTTTTATATTGTAATTTACGGCAACTTATATTTTATTTTATTGTATATTTAATTCTATTCTAATCCCACTTAGTACTGCTAGTTTATGTACCCTTAGTATAGATAGTCCACATATTTAAATTTTAGGTATATGTTTATTGTATGCACCTTCCTGCCAAAGCAAATTCCTTGTCTGTGCAAACTTTCATGGCGAATAAATCCCATTCTGATTCTGATTCATTTAAACCTTCATCCATGTTTAAATGGCCAGAATCTTAAGTTCACATCCTGAGTTTGTGTATGTGTGTGGTGCAGGTGGTTCAGATGCAGTGTAACATAGAGCCAGTAGAAGAAGGAGCCAAGCACCACGTGAGTAGAGTGAATGTATCTCTATACTATCTATACACCTAGCTCTATACTCCTAGCTCTATACTGTCTATATATCTAGTTCTATACTGTAACTTCTGATTCATTTTCATTTTAAAATGGTAAATCCAGTACACCTTCCTGTATCAGTCTGAAGAGGTTTGTTGGGTCTTTCTGACCTCCCCCCCTTCTGTCTTCCTTCCTCCACTCCCACTCTCCTCTTCTAACCTCTTCTCTCTCGTTCCTCCACTTCTTTACAGCTGACCTTACTGTTGAAACTGGAGGACAAACTGAACAGACATCTAAGCTGTGACTTGTTACCCAGTAAGTGACTTCACATCCATATCTGTTTATTATCATTCATAGTTAGTATGACAATGTGTTTATAAACTTGTGCCATGGGTGACAGATGTTTGTTAATCTCACATTGTGTGTGCGCGTGCGTGTGAATGCTCTCACTGGTAACACCTTATCTAAACACAATGTGTCGTTAGATTAAGACTCTATTCTGTCCATGGTATCTGAGGCATTGTTCATCTGAGCCTATCCCATATGTGTGTCTAGTCTGGGAATGGGAAGACTTTGCCCATCCAGCAAGGGCTGTACTGTGATACTCTGTATGTGAGCAGCCCTGCCTTAGTCCTGACCCAGCCTAGGCACGCATCACACACACACACACACACACACACAGTACTGTACCCACACTGTCACTGTACCCAGGGGAGTGGTCTGAGGTAAACACACACAACTGTCTCCCACCCCATACACACACACACACACACACACATGACAGGCATGTCTGATGTTACAGGCGTGTTGAGAATGTCAGGCGTGTGTGGAGGCTGCCAACAGCTGAGGCTGGGCCTCGGGGTGCAGTTGGCCATCCCACTGCTTGGGTTACACACACACAGGGATACACTACACACACACACACACACACACACACACAGGGATACACTACACACACACACACACACACACACACAGGGATACACGAGCACACACACACACAGGGATACACTACACACACACACACGCACACACACAGGGATACACTACACACACACACACACACACACACAGGGATACACGAGCACACACACACAGGGATACACTACACACACACACACAGGGATACACTACACACGAGCACACACACATAGGGATACACTACACGCAAGCACATACACAGATGCACACAAATATCCAGAAACACACATGGGAGACGCACACACAGGTCATATGCAGCTCTGCTCTGGCATCTGGACCCTTACACACAGGGGCTTAGACGACACACACACACACGTAAGGATACACTACACACCGACACACACAGACACACACACGTACATAAGCACACAGGTCATATCCAGCATGAAGCTCCATGTAGCCCTGCTCTGGTATCTAGAGGTGTGTCTGAAGCTGTTCTTATCAGGAACATAACAAAGATGTTCAATTAAAAGTCCAAAGGCAATCAACCCCCCATGTAACTGGGACACACTAAAGTGTGTGTGTGTGTGTCTGAAGTTCACTGACTGACAGCTAGTTTAATAGAAACAGGCTCACAGCCTTCCTCTGCTGAGCTCTGTCACTGCATGAGGGCAATCACACGTGTGTGTTGTTACCACTGACGACCCTGCCTGGTTTCTTTTCCAGATGAGAATGTTCAGGAGCTGGCTGTGGAGCTGGTCCAATTAGGCTTCATCAGCGAGGTGAGAGTGTGTGTGGGAGAGGGAGCGTGTGGGTGTAGAACATGAAGCAAATGTGTGTTGGAAGTGGATGTGTGGGATTTTAAGTGTTGAAAGTGGTAGATGAGAGGGAATGATTATGTGCTGGAATTAGCGATGGGTTAGAGAGCACACTTTCTCTTGCGCACACACACACACACAAACTGAGCCACCCACTCAATCTCAACTAACTCACAACTAGTAACTCTGTACCCTGCAAGCATGTGTGTGCTGTCTTCTCTGGTGCTCACCTCACGTGTGTCTGTGTGTGTGTTCCATAGGTGGACCAAACAAGGCTGGCTTCAGTGTTGGAGGAGGCATTCACCAAGTTCTTCAGCAGGAACGGTTCCCTCAACCCCGTCACCGTCTCTTCCTAACTCACTCACACACGTACACGCTCACACACACACACATACACTCCGTTCAGTGCCGGTGTCTGTCGATGATGTGGCATATTTGATGCGTCCTTCTTTGCATATCACCTTGGCCTGGATGAAGGAAGGAAGCTAGCTTAAAGAGTGACAGTATAATCAGTACATCAATGTGTCACCTGAAAGCTTTTAGAAAAGATATGTCCTCTTCCTCCCCCCGCCCTGCCTTCCCCTCCCCCTCCCTTTCCCCTCCTGCTCTGCCACAATCTTCACCGTTTGTCTCTGAGTAGCTGCACACGCACTACTTTGCCTTAAACATCTTAACGGTTCACCGGTATTTGTATCTTTTTGTGGTCATTGATGGATGTGCACAGTGTCTGCTGTGATTCCTACTCTGGGCGACGTGGCGGTTTTTCTTTATCCAGATATCATATGGGGTCAAACATCAATATTTAAGTAAAGAATGTGTCATTTTTGTTTATTTGGTCTTCACTTTTGTTCTCAATCTGATTGGTTTACTGGAGACAAAGCCACACCCCTATGGAGTTTGAGCCAATAGAATGAGAGGGGTGGGGATTTTATTAATTGCTGTATGCTCATTCAATTACAGGACATATCCAATGGCTGGAATTTTTATTAAGACATGGCCTTGGTTAACACTTACAGTATATTTGCCTTTGATTGTTGGATATAACTTCAGCTATACTTTAAAAGTACACTGATTGACCACCCTAATTTAAGTACGGTTATCTGATCAAATAAATATATATCTTTCTTGAAAAAGTTACTGACTTAAGGTAATCACGGTATTGTTGCTTAGTAAGAGGAGTGGTTCAGGTTTACGATCCAAAGATGATTTGGTGGAAGGAAGTACATACATATATATAGATATACTGTTTGTGGTCAAGCCTTCAGGCTAAATTCACCCAAATGTTTCTCTGGCTGTATTTAAATCCTCTGAAAGTGTGTTCTTTCTCCCCCCCCTCCCTTCATCTGTAATCTCTGATCTAACATGACTGGATGAGTCAAGTATGTTTACTGAGCAGTTTCCTCCCATCCAGTACCTGTATAAATCAGTGATTCCTCCATGAAAGGGAGGGTTGAGGGAAAGCTATGTTTCAGGTATTTCTAAGCAGCGAACCTCTCCAAAACTGAATGTTTTTTCGCTGGAAAATGTGGAAACGTGTTAATGAATGCTCAGCAGGTTAGAACTGACTGTCACTGAAGCCTTATCTCTCTGTCTGTCTGACCATCTGTACTGTGAAATACAACTAGCATTTATCTTCAAGCAGCACTTGTTAAGAGTCATTGATAGAATGAGTTAAAGCTATAAGAGCTGATTGTTTTTGCTTGGTTTGTGTGTGTGATTGAGCAAGTAAGTGAGATTCCTAATGTTTTTCATTGAGTGTTTTTGTGGTACTATATAAGTACAGTATAGGCCACTTGTGTGTGTGCTGTTTTGTTTTTTTAATGACAGACTCTGCAATGTATGACTTGCTTCTTTTAAAATGGTTGGGTACCTACTTATAAAAAATAAACATGAAAACCACTACCTGTGTCAAAATGCATCTGTAGCATCGTGACGTTGAATTCACGGTATTCACGGAACAGCCATCTAGTTGGTTATTTATAAGCCTACTCGAATTCAAAATAGTAACCGAAATAATGGATGGACATTGATTCAGTAGGGATTAAAATTGACTTAGTTGGTGAAACACCAATTTGCGAACACCAATATTTGGTCTTCTGACAGTTTACAAAATATGCCTGGGAAAAATATGAATTTGGGTGAAGGTCTAGATTCTAGAACCTCGTTTATGCGCTGGGCTCCCCAGTCAGAATATCATCACGCGAGACAATGTACTTCATTAGACTTCCGGGCAACAGGTGAGTTTAGCTACGTCACGGCCTGCCGAAGAGGAAAGGCGCTTTTACTTTTTATGAAAACGGGAAATAAACTTTACCATCTTGTTACTTGAAGGACATTTGGTGGATTCCTTACAAAATGTGTGGTTTCGGTAGGTTATCTTCAATTTCGTTTGACCATTCTACATTTATTTAGCCTACTTGATTAGGAAAATTGGAGCTTCAGTTTGCCCAGGTGGTCATGCTTTCGGCGCTTGCTGTGCAGGTCTACAGTTGTTCTTTTCGAACAAAGAAACAGGCATGTGACGGCATGTTAAATTGCAAATTGCAATAGCCTACAGGATAACTTCACATCGTTGAACTTTAGGTTATTCACCTAAAATATGCTTCACTTGTTCAACTTAAATCAAGGACATGACAGGGCACGTATTTTACAGCAGTTGTAGGCTACTATAAACTTTGTGTGTGACAGATAAGGAGAAGGGCCCTGGCTGGTTGATGAAGAAGGGGATCTCTCTGATCCTGGTGGGTCATATCAACTTCCTGCTTGGCGCCATCGTCCACGGCAGCGTCTTGCGCCACATCTCAAAACCCGACGGGAAGATCACCACCCAGTACACCGCCGCCAACATAATTTCCGTGACCTCGGGGCTGTTGGTCAGATAATTTATTCTTCCCTATAATAATAATAATGATTATAATGTTGATCAGATCAGTGACATCATTTTATTCCAAGCCTTTCACAGTGAAAATGTAAAAGATCTATTTGTGTATAAGACAAGAGGGGCAGGTTAGTGGAGCTGATCTGAAGCACATATTGCTCATACACACATCTCTCTAAATAAATCTCAGATTTGTCTTTGTAATGTTTGCAGAGTATTGCATCTGGGATTATTGCCATACTGGTGTCTAGAAACCTATCCAACGGTAAACTGGTAGGTTACCTATCTTGTCATCTTGTTTGTTATGCTGTTTCTTTACATTATCTGTGACATGGCTACATTTTCCTTGCCTTTCTTAATATATTTCACGTCTCACTCTCCCGTTTTTTTCCAGCACATCGGCCTTCTCATCAGTTCATTTCTGAACGCCCTGCTGTCTGCAGCCTGTGGCGTCGGCCTCCTATTGGCTATTGGCCACACTGTGGCGTACGATGGGCGGGCCCTGATGCAGGGCTGCAACACCACTGAGGCTCAGCTAAGCGCTCGCAGGCCAATCCAGGCGGACTGCCCCTTTGATACCACACGCATCTACGTGAGTTTGCCTCTCAAAAACGGGACTTACTTTCAAACACCCTTTTCTATACCTGATGATCTGTCTGAGGATGAGTATCTACCTCAGAGTAAATGTGTTCATCTCTTTCCCTCTCTCCATGCCTCTGTCAACCCACCGCCCCTATCTTTCTATCTCCCTATTTCTACAGGACACCACCCTGTCCCTGTGGATCCCCAGTGTGCTGCTAGCAGCCCTGGAGGTAGGCCTGTCTGTGTGGTGCTTTGTAGTGGGCCTGACTCTTCGAGGCCTGGGGCCCTGTGCTCATAGCTACATCAAAGAACAGGTAACGCGCAGACAAACGGACTCACTTTACACAGACGCACACTTGGTCCACTTTGGTTGATAGCATTACATAGTTGAATCAATCATACCCACACTGACCCTTTCATTTTCTCCGACACTCCTCACCCCCTCTGTTCTCTGTTATAGCTGGAAGATGAGGCTTTGACCAATCGGGCAGGAGCGGACCCTGAGTTCTCACGCCCTGGACTGAGCCTGATTGGACAAACCTCTGACTACCCATAATGCACCCTGGTGGTCCAGTGCAGCCAAAGATGTTCTCGAACCAGTAGAGATGGGCTCCAACCCTATTCCAATATATTTATCACACTAGATTTTTCTTCCAACTCTAAACTAACTCTGATTCTAATGAGATGGCAGATGAATCAGGTTTGCCACAACTGGGGTTAGAGTATAAACCTACCAGGAGGTAGTTCTCCAGGAACAGGGTTGGGAGCCTTGTAGAATTACATATAACCTTCCTGATCTCCCAAGAATACAGAGCACTCCACCTGGCCTTTGTTGACCATGTCTTCTGGTAAGTTTATTATTTTGAGGGCAAGGTAATTAATGTGAGTCTGACTGAAATAGATGGTGCCAAATGTTGTGTGTAAGTCAAAGTGAACACAGTATGTAGGGCAGTCTTGCTGGCTTCACCACTACTGCCTTCCAGCCTGAAGACCAGCAGTAGAACGGTTAATCTCAGGCTATGCTTAATCGAGCGAGTTGTAATCTTGGCACGCAATGTTAATCCCCGGTTCGATGGGGGCGGGTAAATATTGACACTAGGAGGTGACTGACACCATCAAAACAAATGATTTTTTTTCCTGTGCATGCCGATATGAAGATTGTCCTTGCAGGGTTGCAGTATGTTTAAATTACCCCCCTTTTGTCTTTGGGATTGTGTTAGCCAAGGCATCCGAATGAGCTGGATCATAAAGAGAGACGTTTTTTACGTTTCTGTTAAGCAGTTTTGTGGATTTGCTAGGATTAAGGATACCCTGTACTTTGCATTGAGCTCTTCATTTGCCCAGTGATTTTTTTTTTTGTGTATGTTTGTACGGTTTTGTTTCTGGTAGTATTTTATATAGTTGTAACTACGCATTCTTTTTAATCTTTTTAATCAATTTGATACTATTTTTTATAATTAAATGCAGTTGTGATTTGTAATTTATTTTTGAACATTAAAGAGTCATACTTTTTGAACTACCTGCTCTCCAAGCAATAATTGATTTGCTTATCAGTAATCAGAAGCACTTCTTCACACATTAACATCTAATTACGTTTTTTTATATAAAATTGTAGGCTATTTCAATTTTCACTAGTAGTGTCGCAAATTATTTTACGATGTGATCCCTGGAACACCAAAGGCCAAAACTAAACCCCTTGAGAATATAATTGATTATACTCCCGGATGGTTTCGTGTATGCACACAATAGACATTTCGAGTGTGAAAAGATTTTATTTCTGAGTTTTGACGATCTAAAAAACTCCATCAAAACTCGTCAATGCGCGGGAACAATTGTGGTCGCTAAATGCGCGCACACGTGTACGCGCGTCACCGGGACTGAGGAGCCAGTCAGCCTGGAAGGTAGGTGGCTGCAAGTGCTGTGCAAGCCGCAGCAGCAGAAACCGGAGCGCACGCGTACATTAACGACTGGGAGGACTAGGGACAGCAACAGAGAACGGCGGATATTAAAGAAAATAGATTGATACAAGGTAAAGTTCACGTTTTACTGGTTTAATAGTGTGGATATATTCTGTCCGGGTTGTGCGATCACCGCCTGTTTAGCTATACAGACGCTGTGGTCTGGACAACACAGCCCGAGGGAGCGACACGTTGAGAACTGATATTCAGTGATTGAGAGCCAGCCAATGGATTGGGAGCCAGTGGAGAGCAAGCCCAAATCACTACCACGCTAATTAACCGGAGCGGAGAAACTTATTTACCAGTTATATATATATGCTTATCCTTTTAACCAGCCAGTCATGTGCAAGCTTTAGGCATCGGCGAGCAAGCATGACAGAGATACACACGTTCGTCAGCACCAGCTTACCTTGCAAGCTCGAGCTGTATCGTTACGTGAAAAACTGCAAGGACAGTGGTCATCAAATTTACCCGGCGAGCTTGCTAGACTTAAAGGGCATGTGTTGGTAAAATAAGATGTTACATCGCGTATATTATACATTTGCACGCGTATTTTACTACAGCACACAATGCCAGTATCATGGCATACAGCTACAGCACCACCGGTTCATCATGGCAATCAAGCCATCCAGTGCGAAACATGTCGAGGGGACGCTAGTTGCCTGGCCAACCTCTCACTGATGTGCGGACGCAAGGAGAAGCTATGGGTGGCTGGGGGATGGGTGCCCCGGTGGGTCGGTTTGCAGTGGGTAAAGAGATTCGATTGAATGGAGCGTTGAAACCGAATACAAGGAGGATGCATGCACGGCTGGTTCGAATGGAATGAAACGGCTTGAAGGGCGTGTTCGCTTCTCCTCGCTTCAGTCTCGGGTGGTAGCTACGCCCTGTCAACAAGGTTGTGTTTCGATAATGAGAATGAATTGCCCCTGCACAAGTTGAAGCCCCGTGTAGAGTTGTATACTTAATTTGCATAGCTTGGTTACATTGCTTAGCTAATACAAATGATACAATTGGCCATTGTCATTTTAAAGAGTCAAATAACAATGTTATTGCTGGCTAGGACTCACTCAACTGGTGACAATTTTGTTGGAAAAAAGGTTACTTCATTTAATTTTTTTGTTGTTAGAATGTGATAAATGTACACAGTGGCAAAAGTTACTAATCTTTGTAGTTTGTCATGAAGCTCTTTCTTACTTGTTGCCCTGTTACAGTATGTGTGTATTTGCATATTTATCCATTGATCAAAACTTTGAACAGAAGTCACCCTATCTGGTTGTCTGGTTAATTAGTGTTTACACTTACAGGTTCTTGTCTAGGGACAGCCTTACACCTTGGCCAAAGATCAGAGCCCTTCCCTGGGTACAGATCTGGAGAGAAGGCCCTGGAGGAAAGAGGTTGGCCAGGTGGGACCTATTGCCAGGCAGGGTGCACTCAGCTGGGGAATGGAACCAGCAGGAACCCCCTATGAGCTCCTCAGATCTCCAGAGCGTAGTTTTGAAGAGGAATAGCGCGTTCTTCCTCCTCACCCATCACCCGAGCACATCCACTCTAGAATGAGAGTGAATGGGAAGCAGCAGCCCTCCCTTCCTGCCATCATGGGGGTTTCTGACGGACATGGGAAGCTCATGCTGGGAGCTCTCCGCCACCAGCAGCTCCTCTTCTTCATCCCCCTGCTTCTCCTCTCCCCCTGCGCGTCCATCCATGTGGAGTCTGAGGACAGCCACAGTGCATTCAGCTGCGAGCCAATTGGACTGAGGATGTGCCAGGAGCTTCCATACAACACCACCTTCATGCCCAACCTGCTCAACCACTACGACCAGCAGACTGCTGCCCTCGCCATGGAGGTACCGCTGACTGTGTGTGTGTGTGTGTGTGTGTGTGTGTGTGTGTAAGTGTGTGGTTGCTTGCCTACGTGTGGTGTGTGTGTGTGCTTATTATGTGTGGAGTGTCTGTGCACATGCTTCTTTTTCAGTACTGTGTTTGGTTGACTGAACAGTGCAGAGTGTTTTGTTAAGAGGTTTGGCTGTGGGGCATCTGTGAGAGGCAGACCATAATAGTCTATGGAATGGTTCATACGGACAGTGATGTTGCGTCTCTGGTCAGCTGTTCATCACTGTGGCGCGGAACATGCAAAGAAGGAGGTGTCATAGGTCACAGCACCTATGTGTCATGTGAAGAAGGAAGTGTTAGATACGCCACGTCACGTGGCTCGCAGTAGTAAATGGAAGACATTCCTGTGAGATTTCCTTTTTACATAGCTGCTAGTGTTAGAAGTAAAGCAGCATGTAAATGTATGACACTTGCTTCTGCTTCTTTACATGTTCCTTGCTCCAGTGCAGTGACAAATCCAACGCTTGCTTCTTTACATGTTCCTTGCACTGAGGTGAAGACACTTGGCCCTCTGTTGCCGAGAGCGACAACAATAGTTTATACAGACGGTTACTAGGCAGTAATATGAGCTGCTTGGCCTGACACAGAATCTTTTATCCTCGGTTCAATACTCATTATTCTCCTTTATCTGGCCTTTTAAGACCAACAGGAATATGGATTTTAGAGGACGTTACAGCTACACTTTGAGAACCTAAAACGACAGTTATACGTCTTTTACTTAGGGAAGACAAACATTTCTACTGTCTCTTGTGTGTTTGGTGGTGTTTCTGCAGTTTGGTAATCTATCATCATGTAAAGTGTCAGTCCACACAAGGTTGTCTTTAAAAAATATATATATATCATTTCAATATTTGCAACAACTTGGTTATGAAAACAGATGATGAAATAAGAGAACTTAAATAAGGTTTCTCCTCGTCCAGCTGTTCCTCCCGCTCAGAATAAGCTGCTGGTGCTGTTGTCAAGAGCAACTGCACAGCCACTGCACAAAGCTAACTCAACACGGCTAGCTGCACAAAGCTAACTCAACACGGCTAGCTGCACAAAGCTAACTCAACACAGCTAGCTGCACAAAGCTAACTCAACACGGCTAGCTGCACAAAGCTAACTCAACACAGCTAGCTGCACAAAGCTAACTCAACACAGCTAGCTGCACAAAGCTAACTCAACACAGCTAGTTGCACATGGCTAACTCAACACAGCTAGCTGCACAAAGCTAACTCAACACAGCTAGTTGCACAATGCTAACTCAACACAGATAGCTGCACAAAGCTAACTCAACACAGCTAGTTGCACATGGCTGGTTTTTGTGAACTTGGTTTAACCCACTAAAGAGGTAACTGAAGCTTTCCGGAAAGGATGGCAGCTTTACAAATGAACAACGACACGCTACAATGACAAACCACCCTGGCTTCCCAGCCTTCCCCTTATGTGTGTGTTGCATGTGTGTGTGTCGCTTTCTGTTAATGAAAGGAAAAAATGCTGGGAGGAAATTTAATAATATCTCTCATGGGATACCATGGCTGTACACCATCTCCGATGTGTGTGTGTGTTTCTTTTGCTGTGTGGGGCCAATTTTCTAGCCTCACTAATATCTCCTGTCACTGGTAGGTTTATGTGTGACATTTTACATTAATAGAGTTGTTTAACAGTTACTCATACCCAAATTATTGCACAAACACACACACACACACACCAGTCAGCACATGCAAAGCCTGAGGGAACGGAGCTCATGTGTTGCCCTTGCCTTGCAGCACACCACCATCTGGACACGCCCTCATCTCAGCTGTACGTGTGGGTGTGTGTGTGTGTGTGTGTGTATAAAGTGATAGTGTGTGTGTGTGTGTATAAAGTGATAGTGTGTGTATAAAGTGATAGTGTGTGTGTGTGTGTGTGTATAAAGTGATAGTGTGTGTATAAAGTGATAGCGTGTGTGTGTGTGTGTGTATAAAGTGATAGTGTGTGTGTGTGTGTATAAAGTGATAGTGTGTGTGTGTGTGTATAAAGTGATAGTGTGTGTGTGTGTGGGAGGGCTGGCTCAGTTAGCTGACACAGTTGTTTGAGTTGTAACTAGCTTCATGGGTGTAATATGATGTTGTAATGCTTTGCTGATGGTATGTATTTGTGTGTATCAGGTGTGTGTGTGTGTGTCGATGTCAGGCGTGTCTTTCCTGCGTGTGCATCCTGTGTGTGTGTTTTGTGTGTGATAGACAGCAGTGCTAGCGGAGCCAGCTGATGTTATTCAGCAGTGCTAACTAGCGACTAATCTCTTCTCACAGCCTCACAATGAAGGGATTGATTCAGACAGCACAGCCATTCTGTCTGCCTCCATCACTTCAGTCAATTAAACCTGAGAGAGAGAGGAGAGGGAAAGGGAGGGGAGAAATGAAGGGAAGGGGATAAAAAAGGAGAGGGAAAGTTGGAGGCGAGAGGTGCAGACAAATGTGGTCTTTAGTCACAACAGAACAGCCGACATGGGCACTCACTCAACACCCCAAATCACCACCACGCACACGTGCGCGCACACACAGAATATGTCAGCTAGAGGATCTCTGCTGTCCTGGGAGTGATAGGTGAGGGTGGAAGGTGTTAAAGATGGGGTGTGAGTTTTGGGTGGATGTTGTAGAGATGGGGAAGGGGGAGCGGGTGGTTCACTTGGAAAGAAAGGTGGGGGGGCGGTGTTTGTTAGTAATTTAAGGGAGAAAACCAAGGAAAGGGCCAAGTGTTTAAGAGAAACAGAAAGAGAGAGGGCTGGAATGTGTGTGTGTGGTCTGCCTGTCTGTACATCTCTCTCAGGGCCCTAGACTGGAGCCCAGTGTTTGTCTCTCCCCCAGCATGGGGTCCCGTCCCTCAGCAAACTCTCTGTTCATCAGGGGACACCATGGGGTCCTGTGCAACAACACTGGGTTCCCCTGAGTGTGTGTGTGCGTGCATGGTTGTGTGTGTGCACGCATGTGTGTCTGCACGTGTGTGCGTGTTGGCATGGGGTACTTACTATGCAGATTGGGGCGATAATCCCTTCACTGTGTCAGACTAATGAAGAGCAGATCTAGGGTCTACACAGTTCTGTATGGAGGGCACCTATAGAGACAGGTCTCTGGTCCACACACTGTTCACTATGAAGGGCGTCTAGAGATCTCAGGCAGGAAACCAATCAGACGGCTTTGTCTGAGAGTACCTTGCAGATTACCAAGTAGCCTAACTAACTAACAAGCTAGACCACCTAACAGATAACTAAATATTAATCTAACAAACTAGTCTAACTAATGGACTAATTTACAAGACTAACAGCCTGGTGGGTATATAACTGACCAACCAGCTAGTCTGATCCTTGTTGCTGCAGTGTTGTGGGATCACAACACTAATGTTGAATCCACATTGTAAGTGTATTAGGTCAGTGTCCCCCACACTCTAATGCTCTATCCATCTAATATGTATTCATCCCTCCCCCATCTATGCATCCATCCATCCTTCCCTCCATCTATCTCTCCCACAATCCATCCATTCATCTATTCCTTTCTCCCCCTCTCTCTCAATCCATCCCTCCCCCCTTCTACTTATTCTTCTAACTATCACTGTCTCCAACTGTCCCTCCATTCATATCTCCCTTTATCCCTCCCCCTTTCCATACTTCTCTCTCTGTGATAGGGATACAGAATACTGATTAATTGTTGTTAGTGGGCACTGAGCCAAGTGCTGTTTATGTTGAGGTCATCCCTGGTAAAACCCTGAATATACATTATCCTTATCTATAGTATTAGTCTTAGCTCTGCACTCATGAACTAGTTTTCTAGAGCAAGGGGTTAAACACAAAGACACAGATGCCGTCCTCTGAAATCTCATCAACAGGCAAACGCATAAGTGAGAGTGTGTGTGTTTCAGAACTGCAGCTTCAACAGAGAGAGCTCACCCTGGTGTGTGTGTGTGTGTGTTGTAGTTAGTTTTGGGGTAGTTAGGGTGGCTCCTCTCCATCTGTAGTGCTTTTACTTCTTTCATTCTCTTCACTACTCTTTCACACAGGGAGATGTGTTTCTGTGTGTGCTTCCTGCCCTCTGACCCCTGGATAAGGACAAGCACCTCTCAAAACCCTCTCCTGTGATTGGCTAGTCATCCCTCATCACTGGTTGCTATAGTAGCCAGGGAGGAAATGCACAAGGGGAAAAAAAACAGTAGGGGAGGGAGGAGGAGAGGAATGGGAGGGGGAGGAAAAAAGTGGGAGAGGAGGGGAGGGTTGGAGGGGAGTGGATTTGGATGTGTATAGGAATGCCATTAAGAGATGAGTGGAAGAGAGGAGGGAGGGATGGAAGTATGGAAAGTGAAAGAACCATGGAGGACGGGAAGTAGTTGTGTAGAAGAACGACAGGAACGGCTCTGTCAGGTCCTGACTGAAGGGGGGATGGAGGGATGAAGAAACGAATGAATGAGGCTGTGAGAGAGGGAGTGTGGGAGAGGGCTGTCTTTTCAGTAGACGAGAAAAGAGGGAAGATTAGAGAGGCGGAACTGTGTGTTTGTTCTTCTCCTCAATTCATGGCCGCCTGTCTCTCTTAGCTACGCTTGAGAGGGGTTTATAGTGTGTGTGTGTGTGCGTGCGTGCGTGCGCACACAATCTTCTCTGTATGACATGGGGATGATGTCATTAATGGAAGAGAGAGAGAAACTGAGGGACGCAGGGTGATGGAGAGAAGAACTGAGGGGTACATACTGATGATGGAGGAAAAGCTGATGGAGCCTGACAGTGTTTGGGCTGTAGTGAGACACACACACACACCACAGGCCTGGAGAAGCTTCCACCAAAGGGAAGCACTAATAGTGAATAACTCTAATTCGATTTAAGATTTGTAGTAATCTTTTACGAAATAAGTCAATCGCATTAGCAAAGTACTTCCTGCTAGTACTTCTACAGCTGTATGGCCCTCAACTGTGTTTGAGGTGTGTGTGTGTGTAAGACCAGTCACCTGACCTGCCCAGTCTGCGACAGAACACAATACAACAGATGAATAATCACACAGCTAACGAAAGTTTTAGGAAATGAGCTGCCGTGTGTGTGTGTGTGCGTGCATGCCTGTGTGTGCGCATATGAGCGAGCCATTGCACGTTCTCACACTCTAAAGACCAGCCCTTTTGACTTCCTAATCCTCCTGGAAACTGCCACTCTCCCCCAAATTTCTCTCCCTCCCTCTCTCTCTCCCTTGCTCCCGCTCTCTTTCATTCCCTCTCTCCGTTTGAAGCTTGACACATTGTGCAGATTTAGCAGAGTTGGCAAACTGGCTTTTCTACTGTGCCCTAAGCTTCCCCCTGTCACGACACACAGCTTCCAGGGACCCACCTGTACAGCACACACAGCTGAGAACCACCAGGAGCGAGTGAATGTTAGCCCCACCCTGTTCACTGTTTTCGAGAGAGAGAGAGAGAGAGAGAGAGAGAGAGAGAGAGAGAGAGAGAGAGAGAGAGAGAGAGAGAGAGAGAGAGAGAGAGAGAGAGAGAGAGAGAGAGAGAGAGAGAGAGAGAGAGAGAGAGAGAGAGAGAGAGAGAGAGAGAGAGAGAGAGAGAGAGAGAGAGAGAGAGAGAGAGAGAGAGCTGCTGTCGTGTCTGTCCTCCTCTCTCTTCCTGCTCTCTCTTCAGTCAGCCTTTACTCAGACCAATGGCTTGAAGAAAGAGAGGGAAGGAGGAGAAAGAGAAACTTAATCCATCTATTGAAGGAGAGGAGCAACAGTTGGGGTCTTTTTCTCTGCCAGAAAACCAGCATTTCACACCCATCACTGTCCCCCACACAAACAGGAACACACACACGCACATGCAAATAAGCACCTCCAAATGAACACTTTTCCGCCCAACACATGCACATAGACACACAACCGTCTGTCCACACACACGCTGCCCTTCGCCCACTCTCCAAGAGGCAACATAACACCAGCCCCCAGTCCCATCTGCCGTGGAGAGGAGAACCTGAGGCTCTCTGCTGTGTTCTTTCACCAGTATCATGTAAAACCATCTTCATTGGAGAAGATCAGCCTGAAGCGTCAGAGTTTAGCTATAGTGCTGGTTTATTGGTAATAATAATAATACAAATGTATTCTTCTAGCAGATGCTTTTATCCAAAGTAACATAAATTGGGGGATTTTAGCTGTAGTGCTAGTGGGTCTGTTGGTAATACTATGAATGTATTCATGTATTTGAACCGGGACTTTTTGATCTGCAGTCAAATGCCCTACTCATCCCCTGTATGGCTGTTGCCTGGATAGACAGATTCTCTTGCTCTCATCCTCCTTCCTCATCCTTCCTTCCTCATCCCTCCTGTATCTTGGGGATGACGAGAAGAAGCCAGGCCTGCTGTTGCCTGGGGCAACGTCCACAGTCCTGTCTTTCTTTGTGTCACAGTCAGGAAGCACTTAAGAGATGACAAAGTGCTGAACAGATAAAACCAAGTCGACATGAAGAGAGACGATTGATCTGCACCACCCCCCTATCTCTTCCTCACCCCCCCTCAACCGCTTAAGAGCAATATTCTCTGTGTGGAGGGAAGGAGGGGGGGGGCTCGGGAGGGTCTGGTTGTCAGAAATCACTGGGCCACAAAAGAAATGTAAGTCGTGAGGATGACACACACACACACACACACAGAGGAGGAATGCATTCACAAGAGAGGATGCATTCATACGAGATGGAAAAGAGGGGAGGTAAGGATACACACACAGCAGGAGCATCAGAGTCCAGGCATGCAGAACCAGGCCACTAGTGGGAACAGTGGAACATCCTCATGTAGAGAGTCCTCTGAGCTGGACCCTGCTGTGTTAAGTGTACCCTCGGGCCCTGCTCGAAAAGTGTGTGTGTATCAGCCAAACTGTATACCAAAGCCCCTTCCCCTCCACACACATGCATATACAGGTGTGTGTGTGTGTGTGTGTGTGTATATATATATACAGGCATCTAGACAGAGCTTAATGCTCACTCACATTCTCTCCTGGGAGGTGAAAGATGGAGGAAAGGGCCATGCCAACATGCTCAGCTGTGAGCTGTAGCCCGTGAATAGAAGCTTACATGCTCTATCTCTCTCTCTTACACACACACACACACACACACACACAAAGCATTAACACATGCCCAAGTGCCCACTACAGTTCATGCAACATTTACAGAGAGAGAGTGTGTGTGTGTGTGTGTGTGTGTGTGTGTGTAGATGGGCTGTACATCTCTTCAAAAGCATGTCAGGAAACCCACGCGTGGCTGCACCCATTTGCGGGTGGGACACTTTTACCAAGCGCTCAGATCTGGAACACAGCAATTGAGGGCGATCAAAACAAACTCATCAGGGCAGTGGTTGAGGCACACACTGTCTGTCTCTCTCTCTCTCTCTCTCTCTCTCTCTCTCTCTCTCTCTCTCTCTCACTCTCACTCTCACTCTCACTCTCACTCTCACACTCACTCACTCACTCACTCACTCACTCACTCACTCACACACACACACACACACACACAGTGGGGGATGGAGGAAGGACAGGGTCCTGGGGACAGTGATTTCCCCTTCTGTGTTGGTCTAATGGTGATCAGAAGCTGAGCTCTGAGGAGAGATGCAGTCAGCCTAGTTAGTGCAGAGGCTGTATGAACAGTAATGACAGCCAGGTTTCAGTCTATAGGAGGTCATTGGGTGCATCCACAGAGAGGAGGAGGAGGAGAGGGCCGAGACAAAGAGATGGATGCAAGGGGGTTAGAGAAAGAGAGAGGAGGAAATATCCAGCTTTGAGTAGATGGAATGTCTTTTTTACGCATCACTTGAGTCTTACCCTCAGGACTGTGCTGATGTGTATATGTGTCTTTATGACACACATACACACACACACACTGGGGTGTTTGTATGTTTGTGGAACGATGTTGTGATGTTTCGAACAATGCAAGTCAGTAAATCCCCTGTCTATGTGTCTGGGTGATATTCACTTAGCCAATCTCTCTGAGGATTATATCAGCCCGTGATGTGACAGGTTCGGGGTATGTGTGTCGTCTAATCCTTCTTCACAACATCAGTAACAGATAGGGTGAATTAGGTGTGTGTGTGTGTCGAATCTAATCCTTTTTCACAACATCAGTGACTAGATGTATGTGTGTATTGCGTTTCTCTTCAGTCAGGCATGTGGTCAGACTCATGTTCTTATGGCGGGTAGTTAGTGGGTATTTACAGTCATGATCGCTCTTGTAAATTTTTTATTCATTTCATTTGTCTCTAAATATTGATGTTTTTTTGGACGACAGCATAGAATCAGTGTCCCCTTTCCATCTCTACCCTCTCCCTTTTTACTTTCTCCTTTCCCCCCCTCCTTCGTGCTGAGAGACTGTGTGTGCTGTAAAGATTTAATCTAGCGTGGGTAACCCAAGGCTTGTAGAGATGTCTAACTTTTCCTCCCTCTTCTCTCCCTGTGCCTCTACCTCTCCCCCACCCCCTTCCTCCCGTCTCTCGTTCTCTCTCTGTCCCTCTAGCCGTTCCACCCCATGGTGAACCTCCGGTGTTCGGAGGACCTGCGTATGTTCCTGTGTGCCCTGTATGCCCCTGTGTGTACAGAGTACGGCCGCGTGTCTCTGCCCTGCCGGGCGCTGTGCCAGCGCGCCAAGAGGGACTGCCATAAGCTCATGGACATGTTTGGGGTCAGCTGGCCTGACGAGATGGACTGCAGCAGGTCTGACCCCTCACCAATACACCCAGACACGGAACCCTGACTGATCTCTTTGGTTTCTTGCGGTAGAATGTGTAAGAGAGGGTAGTGGTTTCATCCCCCACTTGCCCTCTTATTACCCTGACTATCTGCCTCTCTCTCTCCTTCTTCTCCCCCCCCCCCCCGCTCTCCCCAGGTTCCCAGACTGTGATGAGCCTTACCCCAGGGAAGTGGACCTCCAGACCCAGCCAGACCCCACAGACCAGTCTTCTCTGGAGGTCCAGCGAGACTATGGCTTCTGGTGCCCCCGCGAGCTCAAGATCCAGCCCGACTTGGGCTACTCCTTCCTGGGCACGTCCGACTGCTCGCCGCCCTGCCCCAGCATGTACTTCCAGCGCCAGGAGCTGGCCTTCGCACGCTACTTCGTAGGCGTGGTCTCCATCGTGTGTCTCTCGGCAACCCTCTTCACCTTCCTCACCTTCCTCATCGACGTCACCAGGTTCCGCTACCCGGAGCGGCCGATCATCTTCTATGCCGTCTGCTACATGATGGTGTCACTGGCGTTCTTCCTGGGCTTCCTATTGGAGGACAAGGTGGCGTGCAACGCTGCGAGCCCTGCGGAGTACCGTGCGGCCACCATCACCCAGGGGTCACACAACAAGGTGAGACCCGTCAATCACTTACTATTGACCTGGTGGTTTATTTCTAATGATTGATAGAGGATTGTCTCTGTTATGAAGTGACGTGTTATGTACGCTCCCTGCTGCGGACCCCAAAAATCCTAATTTTTCTATAACTCTGACCAACGTCATCCCCCTCTCCTCTCAGATGTGCACGCTGCTCTTCATGGTGCTCTACTTCTTCACCATGGCGGGCAGCGTGTGGTGGGTCATCCTCACCGTCACCTGGTTCCTGGCCGCCGTGCCCAAGTGGGGCAGCGAGGCCATCGAGAAGAAGGCCCTCCTGTTCCACGCCTGCGCCTGGGGCCTGCCGGGCACGCTCACCGTCACGCTGCTCGCCATGAACAAGATCGAGGGCGACGCCCTCGCCGGCGTGTGCTTCGTGGGCCTCTATGACATCACCACACTGCGATGGTTCGTGCTGGCGCCGCTCTGCCTGGACGTGGCGGTGGGTCTGCCCGCTTATCTACCAGTCCATCGTTGTTTACTGATCCATGTGGGGCCGTTTGACATGAGGAGGGGAGCGGTGGGGTTATCGTTTACAAACTAATCTGTGGCGTGTGTGTGTGTGCCCCTCTGTCCAGGTGGGCGTGTCTCTGCTGTTGGCGGGCATCGTGGCGCTGAACCGCGTGCGTATGGAGATCCCCCTGGAGAAGGAGAACCAGGAGAAGCTGGTCAAGTTCATGATCCGCATCGGGGTGTTCTCCGTGCTCTACCTGGTGCCCCTGCTGACCGTGCTGGCCTGCTACCTGTACGAGCACAGCTACCGGCCCGTCTGGGAGACCACCTGGGTCCAGGAGCGCTGCAGAGACTACCACATCCCCTGCCCGTTCCAGGTCATATACCGCTCCACAGGTTTCAGTCGTTTCCCCACCACTGAGCTTCGCTGCAACGTTTTGCTCAGCTTCTCTCTCTATTGTGGCACTTGCCTCTCGATAGGCTTTCTGCTTGTAGCGCTCAGTTGCAGTGGGCAAAGGGGAGTCACGTGTCATAGCAACCCACACCCTCTCTCTCTCGCCTTTGCAAGTTCACTCTTATACACGCACACCTTCTACCAGAGGGTAATGTTTCTGTGCCCTGATGCTGAGGATAAGGTTACCCCTCTCCTCCCACCCTCGTCAGGGATAATTTGTAGTCCTCCCTCAATTATTAAGCACCTGGAAAGAGAGAGAGAGTGGGTGTATGCAGGATGAGTGTGAGCATGTGTTGGGGGAAGGGAAGAGGGAGTATGCATCATTGCATCTAGATCTGGCTTTCTCTCATTTCTCACTGCCTCCTCTCTCTCAATCAGAAAACATCCTATTGTAACTCCCCCCCCCTCTCTCTCAGGGCTTGTTCAGTCACGCTCAGCTGCCTGTATTGTATGCTGTCTTTGTAACATTTATGGAGTGTGTGTGTGTGTGGTGGGATAGGGTATTTTTATTTAATTTAGTATCATGCACTACATTAACGAACCAAGTAAAACATCTGTGCTTTCTCCAGTGTATGACAGGCCTGTCAACACTGGCCTGTCCAAGAGGAGACTGGATTAGTATGAGATATAAGCACAGCAGGTGCACGTACTGGCCGTGTGTGTGTGTTTCTTCGGAGACTCCTTGTGTGTGATTGAGGAATTTTCAATTATGCTGTCCGCCATCTGATCGGTCATTCCTGTGGAGGGCTGTGTGTGTGTGTGTGTGTGTGTGTGTGTGCGCGCGCGCCTACGTAAGAATGCACAGCTTAATTGGTGTCCATTGTTTAGGCTGGCAGAGGAGAGCAGAACAAAGACTTGTCTGTGACTAGTCAGCTGTGCTATTGGAGGTCCCCACTCTCTCACACACACACACACACACACACTTTTGCACTTTTGCAGACACTGTTAACCCCTTCCAGGTGGAGGAGAACAGGCTAGCTGCTCTTCATCGCTGTAGGAGTTGAATCTGTCTGTCTTTCTCTCTGACTCACTCATCACTCTCCCTCCTGCCCTCCCTACCTCGCTCCTCCCCCACCAGGTGGAGCAGACCAGCAGACCAGACCTGGTGTTGTTCATGATCAAGTACCTGATGCTGCTGGTGGTGGGCATCCCCTCAGTGTTCTGGGTGGGCAGCAAGAAGACCTGCTTCGAGTGGGCCAGCTTCCTCCAAGGACGCAGACGCAAAGAGTAAGTAGAGAGGGTGTATGTGTGTATTTTTGTATGAGAGAGGGACAGAGTGTGTGTGTGTGTGTGTTTTACAGTTGCTCAATTTACGATATTGTAGTAAGTGGAATTCTACATTTTGTATTCTGCATTTTGAGCCAACAGTAACAGTTGTTAGTCATAACTGAATTTCCCCAGACACACACACACACACACACATCCCATAACCCTGTCTCCATGGTGATTAGGCTATTTTCTGCGCCCATGTTCTCCCACCCTCAATAACAGAACATTAACCCCTTCCTCCCCCTCCACTCCTCCCTTCCCTCCACTCCCCCTCCTCCATCTGCCCATCCACTCCCTCCGTCTCGCCTACCCCTCCACCTTCCCTTTCTCCCTGCCTCCCTCCGCCCGTTCCTCCCTCCCCCGTCTCACCCTCACCCCACCCGTACGACTCTCCCTTCCCTCCTTCCACTTCCGCACCCCTCCCCCCTCTCCCCTCCCTCCTTCCTCCCTCCCTGCCCCCCCCCCCCCCCCGTGTGTGTCCCCTCTCCCCCGTCCTCCCCCAGTAGTGGTGTGAATGAGAGCAGGCAGGTGCTGCAGGAGCCGGACTTTGCCCAGTCGCTGCTCAGGGACCCTCACACCCCCATCATCAGGAAGTCCAGGGGAACCTCCACACAGGTGAGACAGAAATGACTGACCTCAAACTGACTGGATGGGTGACAGCTGGTTAGACTGTCACAGGCTCTCATCTAGCCATGTTATCCTAAAGCAGATTTACTGAACTGGATTAAATCATGAAGAAGAAGCAGACTAGATGGTGTTCTCCCCTCCTCCCTCTTCTTGTTTCTACTCCTCACTCCACTTCTCCTCCCCCCAGGGAACCTCCACCCATGCCTCCTCCACTCACCTGGCCATCCTTGATGAGCCTGACGACCCAGGCCCTGCTCCTAGCGACCGTGGGCCTTACCACGCCCCCACCTCCCGCAGTAAGGCGGGCAGCCTGCACAGCAAGAGCAGTTACCATGGCAGCCTGCATCGCTCCCGAGACGGACGGTATGGAGGGGAGACAGAGGGGGATTGAAGGAGGGGGGGGGGGGGGGGAGACCAGGGTATAGTTGGTGTATACCTGTATAAAGAGAACACTGCCAAGTTAGATGACCATTTTCTTTTCTTCCCCTGTTCTCTCCTTCCCCCTCTTCTCCCCTACTCACCTCTTAATCCAGACACACCTCTGGTTACCGTGGCGCAGAGGAGCGCCCCTCCCTCCATGGCAGCATGCCCCGCCTTGACCACCCACTGTCCACTCACAGCAGCGTGCACCGCCTTGACAGCCAATCACGGCACAGCAGCCAGAGAGACCTTTCCCTGGCACCACCCACCCTCATCATTCACGGGACGGGCGGCGGCGGCGCTGACGACGGAGCCAGTGCATAGGATCAAAAGCAGGAAGCTGATGCGCCGTTTGACAGGAAGTTGTCATGGACATACAGGCTCCTCTTCCCCAGAAGGGATGGACGCAAAACCTCGTTGTTCGTTTTCTCTCTGACCACCAGTGACTTCCTTCCTGGACAGGAAGTATAAGCCCAACCCTTGCCCTGATGCTAACGGTTGGTACAGACCGCTCGGAGCTGGGACCAGACACTCACAACTCGCTGTGTCTGTGGTTCTCATGGAAGTTCAACAGTATACATGTTCATCTCTATGAATATTTTCATAAATCTCTGAATGTTTCATGAATATCTCCTATGATGCTAGACCTCTGTGAACTGACCAGTCCTGTACTAAATATTTCACTTTGTTTCATACTGTGAAGACATTCTGTGCAAACTACTGGAAGAGCTACTGTACTATGTGTGAATACTGGCGTATGAGTGTCCGTACTTGCAGTGTACTGACGTGCTTGTACGTTAGAAAGCTTATGATGCATCACTCCACTGCCCCCTAGTGGACAAAGACGAGGGATGTGAAAGAGAAATTAGTAGAAAGGGATTAGAGGGGAGAAAATAGGTTGTTTTAGGGCGTTGAGATATTTAAGGATGGGATAGAGAGCTTGTGTTTATGCTACTGACGGAGTTATGTATTTTTAAACAGTATGAATCTGAGTGGGGGGATCAAGTAAGATTTACATTTGTAACGATTCAAAGGGAAATTAAGAGATCTTAAATGTTTCTCTTCTCTTTCTGTATCTGGTTCTCCCTCTGTAACACTGGACCTGTAACACTGGACCTATGTGGGTGTGGTTTGCCTCCTCTCAGCCTACCCCTGCACCTTCAGCCTTCATCCTAGCCTACCGGACCTTTTAAGCCCTGCTACTGCCTGTGGAACCCCCTCTCACATGCACACCACCCCAGCCTTCTGATCCTAGAAACTCACACCATCTCTTGTCCCCACACACACCTCCACCTGCCTATAAAACCCACACCACCTGTGCCAGCCTGTCTGTCAACGTACCCGTCTCTCTACCTGTCTCTCTGCCTCACAAGCTTACAGGTACCTTCTACACCTCAGTCTCACCTGCTGCCTGCCTCTACACACTGCTGCTGCTAAGTGTGTGTGTGTGTAAGGGAGTCCCAACACTGTAAATGTACTACTGAGCACTCCTTTTCTGAAAGGTGCCAAACACTTTACCCATGGTGCTTTGCTGCAGAGTTCCACTGGGACCATCCCGGACTGAGTGGATCCACAGATGCTGCTGTCTGCTGAGGGTGGAGTTCCCCCTTCCTGCTCTGCTCCTGGGGTGGCGCTCCTCCTCACCCCCTCTGTCCTTCAGCCCTCCAGAGCCCTGACATGAGGAGGATCAAGATTATGATCTTGTCCACTGGAATGGGATCAGATTCTGAGCCTGTAGTCACTTCAAAAACATGTAATTTGAGTCCTTTCAAGTCATTTCAAATGCTTTCGTTCCAAAAGGATACCCTGCTCCCACCTATCCAGAACACTAACCACAGGCCTCTGTGCCCTGCTCTGGCTAACTGAAAAAAAACACCGGGAAAAACGACTGTATTACATCACCTCATACTCTGTACCTCCTGTGGATGACTCAGACCATTAGAACTGACCAATGAATGACGCAATGTCATTGTTATCAAGTATCTATCTTTTAATGGTCGCCCCTCATGCCGCCTGCTTGGATGTCCATGCACTCTACCCAGGAAGAAGGCTTCAGACAGCACTTTATATCCACGGTTACCCATTTGAATGTGTACAGATGTCTTATTGAATTGTGGAGTATGATGATGATTAAATAAATCTCTTTGTAATAAAAAGGTACCTTCATAGTGTTGTAAGTTGCACTCAAGATACTCCACTCCTGTTAGGCATCTCACACTGGTAAATGACATGTTTGCTCAGGCACGTCACAACCTTTTCTTAAAATCCACTGAAACTGCTGTGGCAATTTCACAGCTGTGATAGCTGGATTTAATATGCAAATAAGCCCTCTTGTTCCTGTCACATGGTACGGCCCTTCCTGTCATGTTATTGTTCTTGCACACAGGCACCAATGCACACTTGACTAGACTTCCCAGAAGCCAACTGGCTGCAAAGAACTACAATTCCACAGAAGGCAAAAGGCAAGCTAACAAACTACATGTCTGAGTTTGAGTGGAAAACTACTGTCCTAAACCACACCATTCTGTATACTCACCTCAAGCCCCAGCTGTTGGCCCTTTAACCCAGTAGGCCCCGGTGGTAGTTTGTGGCGTCACAGGCAAGGTCAATCTTTAGAGCTCAGCGCTGGTGCTGTGGATTGAGACCAGACAATGTTTAATTTAGGAGATCTGGATGTGTATTTTCTTTAGTGCTGGTGCATAATCTCATACTGTTGGTAACAACCAAGTTACATGACATAATGGAAATATAATATTACATGGTGTAACAATCGAAATATGTGAACTATTGCTGTTTTTATACAGTAACATTTTATTTCCCATCTACAAATTTACATTATATATCCATTATTATTTTGTGTATCCAACATTGTATAAAACTGCTCTCTTCCTAAATGCCTGAATTGTGCTATTAGAAGAAGTATTAGCAGCACCAAGTACAGGTCCGAAGTAAGGTAGTTTTTATCATATTTTATTTGAAATAAGATTTAATTTTACATTCTAGGTGTGAGTGTGTGGGTGGGCCACCTCCTGATGTGAAATCTCTACCCAGTACAACACACACACTGTTAATGACATGATTACAGGGTTTGGTGGTATGCCTACCATAGTTTTGTCAACAGCCCTTTCCTGCATGTTATCTGTGTGTGCGTATGCACGCATTTAAAATGTGGATGTGTGTGTGTATGTATGTGAGGGCGTGTATTTGTGTGTGTGTGTTTCACAATGCACTCATAAATACTTGTAAATGTGAATGTGTGTGTTCTGCAGCTTGCAATACACACTCGACTCTCCAACTGGAGGACGCAGCTGTGGGTGTTTGTACTAAAAACTGCTCTGGCTTGTTCCTGCAATAGAAACACACTATCAGGCCTGCATGAAGAGCCCTCCAATCCACATCCTTCAGCACACACACGCAGTGAGAGATGCCACTGTCAGCTGACTAATCTCTCCCTAGGGACCAGAGAGAAGAGCCAAGATCTCAATACACATGTGTCTGTTTGACCAGCACCACCGTGGGCTGAGAAAGGCCCATTTAGACAGCAGATGTCAACACTGTACCTCAATACAGACAGGACTTCCAGACACTAACTAAATAATTATTCACCTGCTCATGAATTAAGTCTCTCTCATTATATACATTTTTGCCTGTACTTTGCCAAATACTTAAGTAAAAAATAGACACAATAGACTATTCTATGCGTGCACACACCTATTTTCAGTCTGTCTTCCTCACACACTAATACCTCACTGCATCAAGCATTTTTATCCAATTAGACTAATATTAGATTAGCAAACTGGAAAAAAACTGACCAGTAGCCTAACTTAATTGCCATGGAGCCTTCCCCTAACCTAGTGGGCTAAAATGAAAAGCGCAATTAGGCAGTAACCTACAAGGTCCCGACGAAACATTGATACCTCTTTGATATGAGAACAGAGGGGATTAGCGCGTAATTAATAGTTTTCATTAATCACCTTTACAAACCGATGTGTCTAATCCATCGGCATTCTCAAGTGAGAACAATAAAAGTTTACCTTTCAACAACACGTCTCACTGGTACTTTCTGGGATCTGCATGTAAAGAGGTTGGTAAGGGTTGGTTTTAATGTCCATGAGTAAAGACCTATACTTGCATCAACCCATAAATGGCGCGCGGTGTTTGAAGTGCCACCTTTGCGATGTCTGCCCCCGCCCTACCGCGGTGTATGGACTGTCTGTCAGTATATGACTATGTATAAAAGGACTCTGATCTGAGTTAACTTTTACCAGGCTCCTGTATTGTGCCGGTTCTTAATTTCTAAGAAACCTCCGCACTTCACTCTTCACCGCCGCTGGATTTCCTCTACTCGGTATTCTCCTATATAATGGATTGTATTATGATTCATCTGCTGATCGCCTGCGCTATGATTACTCTGACTCAGGGCTTCAGCCAGGGATACCTACAACAGGCCATGCTGGAGAAACTGGGCCTGAAGGAATTCCCGAAGATCCACAAGAGGGACCTGGATACATTAGTGGTTCCAACACACCTACGAAACAAGTACTTATCCATGCTGAAGATGCATCACAATCGGAGGCGCAGGTCCCTGCCAAGCCTAGCCGGAATACTGAAGGGCATCCCGGGAAACTCAGGTGAACACCGACAAAATGGAAAACTGTAGATAAAAGTTTCGCCTATATTTGGTTTAAATTAAGTGATAGCCTTAGGCCTATATGCGTAACTTTTGTGTAGCCCTAATGCCATCCTCAGCATCCAAAATGCTCCATGCCAACTTTGAGACTAACGGGTCCTCCCGATTATTTTCGTAGATATCTCTGGGGAAATCGTCTATTCAGACGCGACCAGGCAGCGCCTCGTCTTCGACATGACCGCTAGGATCCCTGCTAACAGCGAAGTGACCATGGCCGAACTCAAACTCTTTAAGACCACCCTTCGCAAACTGTCTGTGGCCGAGAGAAAGAGCCGGTCGGTCAATAACGCACGGGTCAGCGTGCATTGGGTCGAGGTTCAGGCAGACGGATCCAACCGAACATCGCTGGTAGATTCAAGGTGAGAATCGTCCTGTGAAGCCCATCATTAGATTTCAGACTGTAACCTAAATGACACTTAACAACAATAGATATATGCATGCACTTTCTTATTAAAATAAAACCTAATTTTGCCGGGATATTTCTTGCAGGCTAGTTCCGATTCACAAGGCTGGGTGGCAGAGTTTTGACGTCACCCAGGCGGTGCAATACTGGTCAAAAGGCTCGCGTGACACCCCGTTGCACCTGGAGCTGTGGATTGAGGGCGAGAGACCGGGCAGTTACGCCGCGGAGATGGCCAGGAGTGTTCGCTTCACCACGCATGGGGGTTTGGATGGCAAAAAGGGAAACCCGGAGCTACTTCTTTTCACTCTCAACCTGGAAGAATACGGGTACGAGGTCTAATCAGTTTGCGTGTTTTTGATACGTTTTTGGCTTTTGCAGCAATTGACCAGATAAACCTGCTAAAAATCAGTCTAATCCTCTTCCCTTTTCCTCCACCCAGGTCTCGCGGAGATTGCGCATCATCAAAAAATAACGGAATGTGCTGCAGGGAAGAACATTTCGTGAATTTCCGCGAACTCACTTGGACTCAATTCTGGATTATCGAACCAGCGGGATACCAAGGCTTCCGGTGTTCCGGAGGATGCAAGCAACCCAAGCGTTACTATGGCTACGGGGAGAGGAGGTGCGCGGTGACGGAGAGTGCGCCATTGCCCATCATGTACCTGGTGAAAAAGGGAGATTACACCGAAATTGAGGTGGCCGAATTTCCCAACATGATAGTGGAAAAATGCGGGTGTACAATGGACAATGAATATACCTAGACACGTTTTAAGTCATCATATTAGTAAAACTCTACTTTATATTTTAATAGCTTGGAGTTTGTTCATGGGGTGATATGTTTAACTTGTTTTATGAGCACTTAAAAATATGTGAAAAAATATCTAAATTATTATATGCTACAACCAAACTAAACTAAAGAGAATCTTCCTGAGAGTAACAAGCGTTTGGCGAAGGTGAGGTCCCACATCTCACATGACCACAATGTAACTTTTAATTTAAAATAAACAATAAAAAAAATTAGCAGTTGTCCTTTCTCAAGTCATTTTTTTAATGCTTGGTTATGTTTGCTTTAAACATTTGGCTCATATATCTCACACACAAATGTGTTTTCATAATCTTTGCCTTTTGTATGTGCCTTAGCATGTGTATTCACACACATATTTGATGCTATCTACCTTTACATTAGCGACAGTAACTCAGCTCTTAGTTGCAGAGCTAATGTTACAGCCGCATTCTAAGGGTAGCAAGCTAGGTAACCATATACAGTAAAGCAACAAAATGATATAGCGTTAGTTAACTTACTTGTCCGAGGTTTGTAGCTGGACCAAGGAGTTAGTACTGAACCAGATTTTAATTTCAGCAAGGCCAGCTATGTATTAGTTCAAGTTGAGGAAACAGTCGTGGCTTAAATTTTTGGCGCAGACATACACAACTTTGGTTAGTTGTGTCGGCGCATTTCCAGAGAAAATAAAATTAAGACACTGGGTCTTCAGAGGCTCGGATGAAGGAACTGTAAAAATACTTTTGTTTTCCTTTGTCCATCCAAACTGAGCAAATGTATGAGCTCTGAAAGTAAACACATTCACATTTTTATTCACAAATGGCATCTTTTGAAACATCATTTATTATATTATATACAAATCATGACAGGGTTGTTCATGTGCAATAAGTATATTTATACCCTGCACAAATTTAGGACCAATCAAGCTACATGTTCTTTACCTTTGAATTGTCCCATTCATCCTCTCCACCAATCCATTTGTTTGTGGATGGTAAGCAGAGCAAAGACTTTGTTTTATGCCAAGCTTGGCACACACTTTATCTGTAAATATAAAGTACACACAAATTCCAGATATTGAAATATGGGTTTGATAAACTTTTTTAATTGTAAGATGAAAATTGGATCCTTAAAATAGGATGTAATTTTACAGTATAGCATTTTAACTCTACCACCGAAGTGTACAAAAAATATGAAATTTTAACACATTCAAATTATTTGGTTAAATCATTAGGGTAAAGGTTTCCAAAATTACCGCATTCACAAACTCCCTTTTCAGAGGATAGGCCTGTGGCCATTTTGTCAGGTAGTCGATCATGACACATACTGATGTCCGTTCTCAGTTTGTGTTAATTTCCCTATTATATCCATCCCAACAAGCTCAAAGGGCTGTGTGACCTCAAAAAATATTAGAATAGGAGCAACATCCTTATGGTCTCCTGTTTCATTCATTCTCTTTGTGGAACTTTATTCCCCATGTTTTTCTTTCCTTTGGTGGCTTTCAATTTATGTTGGGTTGCAATTATAATATTGACAAAATCCCAGTTAAACTATCTGCTTTTCATAGGTAGGCTTTCCTGTCATGGTCTTTTATAAGCACACTTTTTTTTTTTGGTTTCAAAATAATATACTTTTGGTGAGTCAACTTGTTAATGAGGAGGGCTTTCTTCTGAGTTATGAGGAGTTCTTATTACTTTACAAGATCCCTGTCACTCCTAAGGATTTTGTAATGGATGCCATCCCCTCAGGTGTTGCACTATTTTATTTTATTTTTTACTGTTTTTACTGTGGTCCTTACAATAACAATATAGCTATATGTGCCTTGTTTCAACATGACGTTGTATTTTCCTTTGATGGAAGAAGTAACAAAGATACATTTTATGTAATTTTGTTTTATTACTTGCCAAATGTAATATCCATAAATGTAAATTTAGTGACAAAAAGTCCAAACAATAATGATCTTACCTCTACAATTTTCTGGTAAAATTGAGTATTTTTAATTGGGATGAAGTATGTTGTTCCGGTAATAGGAGATTCTAGGAGATTCAGAGTCAAGGTCCAGGGCCTAGGGAGATCCGTAGCCCAGGTCAGATAGTATGTGTCAGGGTCCAGTACCCAGACTAGGGAGATTGAGACTGGGATAAGGACCCTGGGTTAACCCCTACAGTATGCCAGCACTTAGTCTATCCCCAGTTCCAGACCTGGACCGAGAACCATTCCCAGACTCAGTCCTCGACTCAGGTCCAGCTGCAGCACGAGACCCAGGCCGCCGGGTGTTGGTGATGGACGACCTACAGATGGTGATGATGGGCCCCGAGTTGTGGCAGGTGGAGATGGATCTGAAGGTGTGATGGACACCTGGAGGAGAGAGGAAGGACAGCATGAAACAGTCGTACTGCAGTTTGTATTGGGAAATATGCAAAATAACACTGTCCCTACCGATAGGCGTGTGCCCTGGGGGGTAACCCAGCCTGGCTCTGCTACGTCGCGGTCTGGAAGTGGCAGAGGGGGTCAAGTCATCGACAGAGCTGCCCCCTGGTGGTGGCGGTGGGTGACGGACGAGAGCCATCTGCAGCAGGACAAAGTTAAGTAACTACAAAAACGTTAGACATGTCTACAATGAATGCTATCAAGCTATATGATTATTTGGTTATCAAAGCAGTATATCGTAGATGATCAGGCTCTTAAATGTAAACATCTCACCCTTTTTCCATACCAATGCAACACTGATATCAGTATAAGCATGGAAACAGGGAGAAGCTGCAGACCGGGCAGGCAGTTCAGCTCTTTCGGAACGGGGTGTCTCAGGGCCAGGGCATAGGAACCGCGCTCCCAGTCCCTCCATTTTTCCTGGAGCCTCTGTTGCAGCAACAGTCGAGAGAGATACGGCATTAAGTCAATATGCTGACAAATGAGCTAATGGACGCTCAGATAACAGGGTATGTTTAAAAAATTGCTTAATTTAAATAACATACGGTTGCTTAGTTCCAGGTGACGCGTTGTTCCATCTGAGGAAGGTTTCTCGAAAAAAGGACTTTAAATAAGAACCAAATTGCCTACACTCTACTTGGTTCCTAGCTGTTATTAGCTCCCGCTTGTTGCTAAGCAATCAACCTCCCCAGAGACACGACTCAAGGACACAAGATGCAACACAAACACAGTGCTAGCTAATGGTCCTTCCCAGAGCTATTGAGGATTATTATTTAATGTTTATGGCTCTAGTCCTTCCATACTACACACACAAGACACGCATACACAGACACGCCTCCTTAAATCGGCCCAAATATTTTCGGATGAAATATTAAGCAGTGATGGAGCTTGACTTTGCTGGAAACCAACTACAGTATCAGTAGAGCTAAGTTTCCTTGAATACAATCTTCACGTAGGACCTAATTTGCCTTTGTATTTGGTTACTCACGGTAGTTGACTGCTTCTTGATTGAGGATGAATGAGTGACCGTATTACGCTTGTCGACTAGCTGTGAAAATGCTAGGCTAATGCAATATGAAAAAAAGGATGTGCCTCGACTAGAACAAAAGAAAGCTATTGTAAACACAAACTTTTACTCCATGTCCAAACTAAATGAAACCATTGAAATATAAAGCAAAGTTTGAAGAAAAACTATTTGAACTCCGTGTCCGACAGGTGAGCATGACAGGCATGCACCTGTCTAACTGGCAAATGCTGATGACATCATCCAGGGGTGTCCTATTTGACTAATTTGTCATAGCTGACCTCTAGCTCACCTGGAGGAAGCACAAGCAGAAATAATCGACTTGATAAACACTTTTAAACTTGTGTCTGCTACACAATATAACTTTATGTATCAAAGGAAAACTTTTTTCTACTCACACTGTGGTGTGGTTTTCTCATTGACAAATAGTGAACTAACGTTTTCTATAGTAGGAAAATTTGATATGGTACCAATGGTGGTTACAAATGAAAACCCCAACTCAGCTCTAGAGCTAGTTATATAAACACAAACATTTGCAAGTCACTCCTTGACAACGGTTATCGAGAACTTGGCAAGGCATTTGTTCTTTAAATCAACCAGTCTAGATTAGAACACAGAACTTTAGACTACTAGTCAAAAACACCAGTCCACCACACTGCTACTAAACAGTGTTGAGTATCTTCCTCTTACTTTCCCTACTACAGAAGAAGTACATCATGATTTCACCAACAGTAGGGGCTGGTGGATAGGCATTCAATGCCAGTCTATGGAACAGTACTGTATTGTATGCAGTTCTGTATGGTACACATTCTTTACATGATGCCAAAACACGCATTGGGTGAGAGTACTTTCTCAAGTTAATGATCCTTGAAACAGACAACAGAACCAAACTGACTTCAGGACTTTTATTAGTTAGTCGAGTTACATTAGTTTATTATATTATTCAATATCTTGTTTGAAAGTGTGAACCACTGATAACATTCAACATCAATAAATTGTACCAGAGTACATAAACGCAGGCCAATAGGCTCTGCTAGTCGCTTATGGGTGAGACAGGAAACAGACTACCTTTTATGGCAGATCTAAAGATCAGGACTCAGGAGGAAGAGATTCTAATGTCTGGGGTCATTGTTAAGCCGCAAGAGTTAATACCCCCCTACAGTCTGAGATGAGCAACTCAAATCTTAATCTGTCCAGAGCCGAGGTATCGGAAGAGGGGATAGAGCGCTTTACCGGGAGGTAACGACCGGACAACCTTCACTGAAGCCATCAAGGTTTCATCAGATTAGCCAGTAAAGGGGGCTAGAATTCAAATATAGATTGGCTAGATAGAGCAGAGGCAGGGTAAGACTGTGGCACAAGCAGTGTTAGTAAAATGTCATTGTTCAATTCGATTAACACATCACTTCTTCTTCCTATCTTGCGTAGTGGTGAACCAAGCGTCCAGCAGCTTCTTGCTGTAATAGATCTGCCAGCCGTGCACCTGGACGGCAATGACCATCACCAGGTACATAACTGACACAGCTGAGAAGCCAAAGATGAACCTGTAGGCTTTGCCATGCCTGAGGAGCTGTTGTGCCACAGGAAACATCTCCATACCGCCATAGATGAGCGGAGCCACGCAGAACAGCCCAGCGCTCACCATGGAGATGACCAGGTAGCTGATGTTGTTGCGTGGCAAGGCCATGAAGCTGAAGATGGAGGGCAGGATGCTGAGGAGGTAGGGGTACTCCCAGTGATAGGGTGCAGCCACCACACTGTGGGACACCAAGTTCAGATGGCTCACTGTCACCTGGGCAGCAAGAAGTACCCAGATCAGCACATGGACGATGTTGAGCTTGCGGATTTCAGATTTGAGAGCCACACTTAAGGGAAAGACAGGAGCACAAGTTGGTTAAAAACAACACTTTATAGTAAGACAATGAACTGACTTAAGACTACAAATTATCATCCAAACTAGATACACTAAGAATAACATGTCATTGCTGCTTTGTACAGCTTGATTGAAAAATAAAGCATGCCAACCTCATCTGGTAGTGTGAAGCCACCCTCTCTCTGTGCTGGAAGTCACTCCCGTCAGTGCCCTCTGCCCGAGGGCCAGCTCTTGAGGCCATGAGAGATACCTTATAAAAGAAAATAACAGATGAGCTAACGGTCAATTCATGCTCAATTCGTGAAAAAAGTATGTTCTTCTATTACATATCCTAACTAAAATTACCCTCATAGACTAATTGTCAATAATCGAAGACTAAAGCAGCCAACACAAGTGACTGTGTCGTTTATGAAATGTCCCTACTATCCACAATGTGATTAACGTAGCTCTGTAGTTAAATATATGATCCCTTCCTGATCTAGACGGATGAGATGATGAGGATTTTGCTAACGCTAACTCTTTCTTGGCAGGAATTGCAGCATTACATGGGAACCTTACGAGTGGTCTTGCTTTTAGCAACCTGGTGAGTAGGGACGGACTATCAGCAAGCCAGCTTACTAGGCTAAAGTCACATAAAACGAAATAGTTAGCGTCAATATTTAAACATGCTTTGATTTGACTGACATTGGGCACATTCTACCAATCGTAGCAGCGGGAACTCCACCAAACTTTAGTGCTCAGTAAACTTTGGCTATCCCCACCTTCTGAATCTAGTTAATGCTGAATAGGGCTAGAAAGCTAGCGTTAGCTCAGTTGATGTGGCGCGTTGAGCTTGCTTGGATATTATTGCACTTGACTATCTGCTAACTAGCTAATGCTACAGTATCAACTGTACATGTTAAGTATTAGCTTACCTAGTCTAGTTACAATTGACACAGTATGTCGATAAAAGAGTACAGCCATGCATACCCGTTAATTTCAGTCTCACTATTAACGTGCCTAAGACGTAAGACAATCTATCAATATGGTCACTGCATAAAACCAGTGTGGTAGTCTACTTACTTTTAGTTCAGTACAGTCCCCAAAACGTTGTTATTATATTACGTTGTTCTCAAACTCATTTAGTAAATCAAAGAAATTAAAAAGAAAGAGGCGTGCTAAAAGTTTTTTGATCACATTCTATATAACTGCAGCTGCTGTGCAACTTGCAAGCCAAAGTGTTAAATCCGGAAGTTGTGACGGTGCAGCCTGGGATTGGGCAGACAACGGAAGTCAATAGTTTACACATCTGCTAACATTTTCGTAATTGTGTATGATTTAAGATAATTAGCGCAAAATTAAAGCTAAATTAACGATTTCCCCCACTGAAAGAGATGGTCGTATTTTTCTGTGTAATTTTTGCTTGTGTCAAACTAACTTATTTGGTCACATTGTAAACATGAAACAGGCCTTCAGCCTGTATACAGTTTAAATGCTATATTCCCTTAGTTATATTAGCCTACTTGGGTTGTCTACAACGTTCTTACATGACACACAAATAGTGTAGCTGGCATCAAAGATTAGAGGGCAGTCTTTATTATAACAATCACCTTAAGTATCAACAATTATCAAGAACACTAGCATATAATTTTTTTAACACACTTTTATTGAGAAGTGAAGAGTACAAATCAGTGCTAATCCATAATTCAAATTTAACACACATACTTCAGACGCAAGTTTATCATCTTCATTTGTAAATTCGTCTAAATTACAATCATAGAAGATAAGTCACGTTTGAATCACTTCATCTTTATTTAAAAAAACAAGAACAGAAATACAAAAATGTTAAACTATGTTTACCATTTGCATATACATTGTAGCACCATTGCCATTGCCACCATTCAGAAAATCTTCCAACACATTTTAATTATTTCTTTAAGGCAGACTCATTTACACACAATTACAGACAATCAGTAGTCAAACAAATAATTTACAGGAAAAAGATACTGATATATACCTTCATTAAGTGTGATATGTTACTGCATATATGGACCTAAATGTGCATTATTTTACTGGATGTACATGGCTTGAAAAGAAGGCAATATATGTGTCATACTTATTTATAATACATACATAATTGTGGACAGATAAAATTAACAGAGAGTAGGCCTATGTCAAATCTTGACACTAAATAATATTTTCATTTTCAATTACTGTAATGTAGGAGTTGCTTGCAAATCGGTGATGATTAACATATCTGAAATGGGCCTTGTACTGGCTTGTAGACCAAATTCAACTTCATGTTAACATTTATCTAATTCTAGTTTGTGGTTTATAACGTTGTACAAGTTAGAAGGTCAAATATACTTGAAATAAATAACAATAATAGATAACCCAATATAATTGAGAACAAGTGAAAAATGTGGATGTTACTTTGTCCTAACCTTCCCGTCCAAAAATAGAAACAAAACACGTTTTTATATGATGTGTAGCATTAGATGCATTTAGACTAAATTCACACTGGATTATGCCACAGGTATGCTTTTTTAGTTATGTGCCAAAGAAAAAAGCATAGCACGTGGTTTAACAGAGAGACATGTTTCTGTTTTAAGTTAATGGTTTGAATTGAAATAACATGTATGCTGTTGATATGCACAGAACTGCTGATGGACAGAGAATATGTAACGGTTTACTTTAGACTAAAACCAACCAAAATGTTTATTATTATATAATGTATTAATACACAATGTCCCAAAAGTGCATCTTCTCTATGGGCACTGACTGAACCAACTGCTTTTGAGTTTAGTGAGAGCAGCAGAAAGATCCCCCACATGCATTCTTCCTTATGCAGTTACATAAACATAAGCATACTGAACTGTTCCATTCCATTATTTAACTCATCCAGGCCTAGCAGTTAGTAGTTTTACCTCTTTGGGTCAACAGTTTGAAATTGGTCAAAAGTAAGCTAGAGGGTGTTTTTTTATGTCTGTCGTGGGGTTTACATTGGGTATAATAAATATCCAGAGAAAGATGAGTGGACATATTGACCGGCATAAAGTCCTGCGGCCTGGTCAGAAGGAAGCTGTACATGCACAGTGTCTCCTTGCTGTAAGGGGAGTACAGCACTCCCAGATGCCTGATCGAGGAAGCCCTTTTTGTACTCATCATATGTGTACATCACTGGCTCATTGTTCCTCATCAGAGCTACCCAGATATTGGCTCCTTTGCAGTGCACATGGTAAGCAAAGTAGTAGATTCCTGGTATGCTACAGGTGAAGACCCCATTCTGGGGGTTGTAGTTCTGGTTCCCATTGTAGAGAAGTTGATCAAAGACAACAGGTGAGCCAACAGGAGGGAATGGCTTCATGAGCTTAGCCGTAAAGGCAGGCATCTCCAGGCCATTTCTTCCACCAAATTCAGGCTTTGGTTTCTTATAACCACCTGGTTTCTGACCGTTTAGACCTGGACCCACTTCAGGGAGAATTTGTCCAAGACTAGGTGGATGAGCAGGGGGGCCAGGAGGGCCTGGAGGACCTGGCTGTCCTCGTTGTCCAGGCTGGCCAGAAGGACCACTAATGCCAGGTTTACCTGGAGGACCTAAAGGGCCTGGAACTCCAGGTTTCCCCTCACCTGGGTAGCCTGGTTTGCCTGGTGGACCAAGTTCACCTTTTGGCCCAGGAAGACCAGGAGGTCCAATTGGTCCCCCTGGACCTGTGAGTCCTGGAATTCCCTTGGGTCCCTGGTAACCTTTTTCACCAGGTTGTCCACCTTCACCTCTCGGTCCAGGTAACCCTGGAGCACCCGGCAGACCTGGCAAACCTTTGTGTCCATTATCCCCTTTTGGGCCAAGTGGCCCTGGTAGCCCTCTTGGTCCAGGTTGCCCACCCTCCCCTGGTAAACCTGGTTGTCCTGGAAGTCCTTGAGGCCCTGACTCACCAATAGGACCTGGTGGCCCTTTTGGCCCCCCAGCTCCACCTTCTCCTTTAGGCCCGGGAAAACCAAGTCCCCCAGGTGGTCCTATAGGACCTGGTAAGCCTGGGGGCCCGTTGGGCCCTGGAGGACCAATAATTCCTGGAAGACCTACATGACCTTTGTCACCTTTTGGACCCGGAAGACCAGGAAAACCACCGTGTCCTTTCTCACCTTTTGGCCCGGGATATCCTGGTTTTCCATAGCCAGGTAAACCTGGCCCCCCTGGAAAACCTGGTGGGCCTTTCTCCCCTTTTCCTCCTGGAAATCCTTGTTGACCAGGTAGACCATCTGGTCCAGGCTTGCCAACACCTGGAAGACCAGATGGTCCTGTTTCTCCTCCTTCACCTGGTGGCCCTGCCAATCCTGGTTCTCCTGGAGGGCCAGGTTTACCTGGTCCACCTGGTGCTCCTGGTAGTCCATTCAAACCTGGTTTTCCAACCCCTGGAAGGCCCCCTTGACCTGAAGGTCCTGGGGGTCCACCGGGCCCTTTCAAGCCTGGCAATCCAGGTAAACCAATCCCTTTGTCTCCTTTTGGCCCAGGCAGGCCGGGGATTCCAGGAAGACCTTTATGTCCAGGTTCCCCTCGGGGCCCAGGTTGCCCTGGAAGTCCCTGGCCCCCTGGCTTCGCAATACCTGGCAGGCCTGGGGGCCCGGGGAGACCAGATGGACCAGGCAACCCAATTTGTCCATCACCCCCGCCAGGTCCCAGCTCACCCTTTGGGCCAGGTAAACCCGGTCCTCCAGATTTGCCAGGTATCCCAGGAAATCCAGGTTTTCCTATACCAGGATAGCCTTGAGGACCAGGAGGGCCTGGCTTTCCCTGAGGTCCGGGCATTCCGTGGCCAGGCAACCCAGGTGGGCCCTGAGGTCCGGGAGGACCCTGAACTCCTGGGGGTCCCTCAGGTGGAGGACCTTCTCCTGGAGGAGGACCCTTATTACCTCTGGGATAAGTCTCACCTATGGATTACAACATAAAAACATAGTCAGGTTTAAAAAAAAACATTGGTATCATTGTTTTTTTATGGCATTAAAATGGTGTGCACCATTGTTGGTCTCCAAGTATATTTTAAATGTGTTAAAGGTTCCTTCAAAATGATGACCCAAAATGTTAAAGTGATAATATCATTTTCAAATGGGCTAATTCTGTACTACTATTAAAAGAACACAAGTCTCACCTTTGCCCTCAGTTGGCTGCCTTTCTTTGCCCATGTATGGCAGTTGGGGAAGCTCCTTCCTATACTGGGGCATTATTGGCATCTCTTTTCCATATGGTGCATGTGGCATCTCCTTTCCCAAATATGGTTGTTGTGGCAGGCCATCGTTACCAAGTGGCAGATGAGGTAACTGTGGCAAGGGTTGGTGTTGTTGAGGATGCTGTTTGTGCCCATAGTATGCCCCCCCATGGACATGGTTTAGAACACACAGCTGAAGTGCCACCACCAGGAGGTGAGCAGACAGGTAGGGCATGGCCTTCTCCTGTGGAGGAGAGAGGGTAGCATGTATGGCATTCAAGGCTTCGTTGATTCACCAACAGATGAAGGAAAGAATCGTACAGTATCGCACAGGATTTTGGTCAGAGGTACCTTTATGCGTATATATTCCCTTTTCACACACCTCAATTAAAACAGCAGCCCTACAACTGTATTGATAAAGTATGACAAGTAAGTATTTCATTTCAAACTACCTTAAATTCACGTATGTACCCAATACATAAATATCTGTGTACCACAGAAGCACAACTCTTCAAGGACAAACTGTTCCGAATTTACAGTCTAACACGAATTAGAGAGGGTCTTTTTATAAACAGAAATTTGAATTAGAATAGACTCATTTGGGGTTTGTATTAAATACCTTGTCTTTCAGTGTTGACCTTTTTATGCATAATTAATCTACCCGCAGGGAGTCAGATGGCTGAGTGGTGCGGGAGTCGGGCTAGTAATCTGAAGGTTGCCAGTTCGATTCCCAGCCGTGCCAAATGACGTTGTGTCCTTGGGCAAGGCACTTCACCCTACTTGCTTCGGGGGGAATGTCCCTGTACTTACTGTAAGTCGCTCTGGATAAGAGCGTCTGCTAAATGACTAAATGTAAATGTAAATGTACCCGGGTAGCTCATGTTAAACGCCACTACCATTGGTTAAAATGAGTTCACAAAGTCTATTTTTGGGAACTAACTACCCATGTTTTCATATGCGAAGGTGCATAGTGTTTCACACCACAATCAGCCTGGAACCAGATGGATACAGATACCATCTAGCATAGATTTATGTCTGAGGCAAGAGAACTCATGGACAAGATTAATGGTTTCTTATGACGCCAAACACACTTTCCAAAGAGCACTTAATTGCTTGTCCTTGTCTTTTTACTGGCTTTGAGAGTAGACTCCAGCCAAGAACAACATTCACAGCCATTCTTATTTACAGCAACTGAAACAAACACTAGCTTATTAGGGAAGCTACTGCACCTCATAGACCCAGTTAGCATACTATAAAAATCACATAAACACAAACCAGTTTCTAAGCACGTGCCATGCAACAAGCTTCCATAAATCTCTCAAACCATGACATGACAAACACATACAAAACACAATTTTTCCACCGAATCGATAAGAAAAATGTTTGTGGAGCCAACAGAGATTGTTAGCACTGCTGGTGCTACAATGTCCATGTCTATGACAAGATGGCATTGAAAGGTTTTTTATGGGTCTGACGAGTACATAAATTCCTTGTGTAAATGAAAAACCAACTTGACCAATTTGGAGACATTCACATAATAAATGTAAAGTCTGAGAAACACTACTCAAAGCATTTCCTTGTCTTGGATTAGATGTCAACTGAGGACCATCCTTTAAACACTAATTTTAGTTATGGTGTTAAGGAGCATTTGTTAAAAAGTGGAAGTATTTTTTTTTGCAAGGTTAGCTTTTACTTTCCAAGAATAACACTCATTACACTGATTAGTTACATATGAAAATCAGGCGGATCAAGTTCATGTTATTGCTATTTTAGCCCCGTCTGGATCAAAGTAAGCGAATGATAATGAACAGCTGTGTATGTTAGTCTTATATTGCAAATGTTTATGCATGTTTATTCTTACTGCAACATTAGTAGATTAAACCAGCATGAATTGTTACAATCAGAGGATTATTAAATAAATCCATAAATGGGATGACAAAATGCATTAATATGGTATTGTTGCGTATATGTTGATGCATATATTTACATTTACATTTAGCAGACGCTCTTATCCAGAGCGACTTACATTAAGTACAGGGACATTCCCCCCGAGGCAAGTAGGGTGAAGTGCCTTGCCCAAGGACACAACGTCAGTTGGCATGACCGGGAATCGAACTGGCAACCTTCGGATTACTAGCCCGATTCCCTCACCGCTCAGCCACCTGACTCCCAACGCTTGCATACAGAAGTATTAACAAGTAGGGTGGCAATAAATACAAGTAACATGTTGTTGTAAAGCTTCAAAGCAATTCTAAAAGCCACTTGGAATGTGTGGTTCCTGAACACCGTCCTCACAGTCACCTCTCCTGCCATTTTGGCATATTCACTTGTGGAACACTTTAATTAATTAATTCGTATTACCACTGGAGGGCGCTATTTAGGGAGTCAGAGGACCTATTGTACAGTATGCTGTTCAAAGGACCGTGCCTTTTCTCACCACCAGTACACATTTATGAGACATTGGTCAGATGTAACAATTAGGTTATAAAGTGCAGAATATGACAGATTGACATTATCATATCATAATATGCTGGATTCAGAAAAATATATAAATCAACACAATTTTGAAAATGTTGTAGAAAAATGCCCTTCCCATGTTCTGCTTGGATTAGAACTGATGTTACTAGAACAACTCAAGAGGTCAGAGATCAGGGCACATCCTCCAGACCTAACAATCACACCCCTGCCTCTTCCAGCATACCAACCTCTCTGTTGACATGTGTTCATGCCTTAAGTACCAACACTACAGGAACAAGAGATATTCCTGCGATCAACCAGCCAAGCCACATACACACTTCCGATAAGCCAAATCCCTCTACCTCTTAGACGTGTGCATTCCTCTTCTCCTCTTCCCTCAATTATATCCCCTCTGTTCATCATTACTGAGCCCAGAAGAGTCACGTTTTCCATTGGAGTGTGTGTAAACGGAGGATGTGTTGCTAAATGGGGGATAATTGAGATGCCTTGTGGGCCCACTGCTATACCGCAGAGCACTCACATTGGGTGTGTTAATCCGTAAAACATGTCCACCCTGTATGGGGATTAGCAACATGGGGCCGAGTGGTCAGTGTAGAAACAAACAAGGAGTTTTAAAGTTTGTTTGCTCCCCGTAATCAAAGGTGGGTATTATGGGGAGATGTACTGTACTATACTATATTGCACTAAAAGAGTGAGATATTATCTTCACCTAACCACTTTAGCTAAGGAACATCAAGTGGTTAGTGACACTAACTGGTCACATCTCCCCAAAAGATGTTGCATAGTGAAAGATGTTATCACACCAAAAAACAATCACAAAACATGCTAAATATTTTCCTTTCTGTCTCTCACTTTCACACACACACACTAGCTTCGACCATGGGACACTTGCTTGCTCTGCAACATCATATTCAGATCAGCTGTGGCATATCATGCCTAGCAAAACATTTCACACATATCAATAATGCATTAATGATAATTGCTTACCCTTCAGTCTCCTCTCCTCAAACCAAAGGCCTCACGATGAAGTCGGTAGGTCCCCTGTCTGTCTGCTTGGCTGTCTGTCTGGCTTGGCTGTCTGTCTGTCTGGCTTGGCTGTCTGTCTGCTTGGCTGTATGTCTGCTTGGCTGTTTGTCTGGCTTGGCTGTTTGTCTGGCTTGCCTGTTTGTCTGCTTGGCTGTCTGTCTGCTTGGCTGTTTGTCTGGCTTGCCTGTTTGTCTGGCTTGCCTGTTTGTCTGGCTTGGCTTGGCCCAGCTCCGGCTGGCTTAGTCTGCTTCCCCTCGTGTTGGGTTGCGTCGGGGTTTGCCCAAGGCATGTGCAGGATTCTAGCCACAGGTCCGTTTGGCTGCCTGGCTGGCTGACCGGCAGGCTGACTGCTGGAGTCGAAGGCCCTGTGAAAACGATGATGAATGGCAGAGGCTGATGTGCCATGACTTTTCTCAGGCGGCTGGTGTTTTAACACTGAGCTGCCATCTCCACCACCTGAAGGAACTTGGCCTTGGTACAGTAAAGACAGGCACTCCTCCTAAGGAAGGGAAATTTCAATAATGCAAAAAATTCCGAATTATCCATCCTGGGAAGTAAGATTTGATTATAAAATCATCCTCTGCTTGTTGGTGTTCCACTGTATATACAGTAGAGGACATATTGATGAAGGGTGTGCAGGGTGTCCTCTGTAGGAGACAGTTCTATGGTTCTGGAAGATGGTGTTCCTCATGCCTGTTTTCGTCAAACTGTGACTTTGCACACCCATCTAAAGGTACACCTATCGGCCGATCATTCAGGTACATTTCATCATGCCAGTCTGATTGCTCTACAGTCATCCATTCACTTAAACAAACCCTAAAAGAGGGTGAGACGGACAGCCCAGACAGTTGTCTTCAGAGGGTCAGGGGGCGTCTGCACATAGCATACCATGCTGTTCTCACCAGGGGGTGTGTCCACATGCTAATATGTATCTTCCCTGTACATACATTTGTACCTTCCATTTAATAGTCAATAATAATAAAATAACCAATTCTCAGACTGACTAAATATAGAAGAGGAAGCTTTCCAGCCACTTTGATTCTTGAAAATAATACTGGCAGTGCTTCAGCCAGACCTGATATTGTACAGCACTGATCTCTTAAGTCTCTTGCAGACTTAATAGACAAGCCTTTGAGCCAAGTGTCAACATTGTAGCAATAATCAGGTAACCTCAATCACCTGGCTATCTTAGTTTAAATGTTTTTATGTAAAAGGTGCCACTCTCAAGCCATGAGAACAAAAAAGCAAGGATATCTCAACAGCCTGCTGAGAGGAACCACACAAAAATACATCCGTTAAATTACACATTATATCTTCTTACAGTTTATACATATACCGAAGGTCATTTAACAAAGAAGTGCCTGGTTCCCAGTGTGTACAATAGGATCCATGTGAAAGACAGACATGGCTCGTCTTTCACAAGTATTTTTATACTGTTAACAGACCGTTCTGGATGCTTCCTACATCCAGACACTCACCAATTAGGTGACTTGTAAAAAGAGATATGGAAGCGGATGTTGGATTGTACGTAGACTTGTCAAAATAACAAGACATCAAGAAAATTCTCACCTAGTTCTCAAGATCAGGTCTATCAACCCTCTAGACGCTGTAGCATCTGTTGTATTCTTTCAACCGTGTGAAGATGAAATAGCAGAACATCAGGTTTGGCCAACTTGTGAAAATGAACAAGCAACACTATTAGCCCACTGAGCTAAAGCCTTGTAATTGGTATTAGCTCTAAAAACACCCTCACTACCATCTCAGGCAGGATTATTTGTCACCAAACCACCACAGCTGCATACAGTAATGACATAACAAAAGCAGTTCACGTAAACCTACAGGATGTCAACATTCGTCTTCACATTTTGCCAATACTTACAACCGCAGCGTGGTCTGCTTGGTGATGAGCCACAAGTCTTTTATTGCCCCTCCTCTGCTTTGAAAATAATCACATTTCCATTTCTCCTCTGTATTCTGCTGACTGCTTCCAGATGGGAACGCTAATGCTTGATAAACAAATCGTGAGGGAAAAGCATGCAAGAATACCGGCCATGTCATTGCTTACGGATATCTGCCTCCTTAATTGCCTGCGGTTGGGCCTAGTCTCTGTATTTCAACCAGATTGGTGTGGTTTATGTCTCTCCTCATCGGGGAAGTACAGTGAGCGAGGCAAGCAAATTACATGATTCTATATCAAATGGCCCGGCACCACCAATGAATCCAGAAACCATGTTGTTCATCACCAAGTGAAGAACAACATGCTTTAGAAAGACGAGAACGTGATGCAAAACAATCAACATAACAACAACTAATAATCTGACCTAACCCTTTATAAGACATACCAATCATGATGGTCTCACACACACACACAGACACACACATGACTGACAGGATCACCTGGAACAGGAGCCAAGCAAACATCTGGGGACTGTAAAACACGTTAGCCCTTTTAACCCCATCTATCACCTCTCTTCCCATCTGTGTCACAAATTCTACTTCTACAATACCTCACACCTTCTTCTATAACTCCCTGATCGCGAAAGTAGCAACGATGGGGAGAATTGTTGTGGTCCAATGTCCTCTCTCTAAACAGCGGTCAGTTGTTGACCATCAGAGCTAATGGTCACCTGATGCTGAGATTGTTGTCTTTCTTCCTTTCGTTCTTTCTATTGCTCCACCCAGCCAGCCTGTTTTCTCCTCCCTCTAAACCAGGGCCTAACGTTTCAACCCACTGTCCTCTCATATCCTCATATCGGTTCAGCCATCCTCCTTGCCATACAACTTTGGCAGCTCCGCTAAGATTTCCCAACTCACTGGGTGTGTTTGGAATTCAACAAGCTGCTCTATGGTGCTAGCGGCTGTATTGACATCCACACGGCCATGTCAGGATGATTTATCGCTTTATCCCCCTGCAAACAGTCCTTCCACTGCACCTAAATACCTGTCCACAGAGGTCAGTGCCTCTACCAACCCTTCCCTTGTTACGATAGTCCAGTCTGCTGCCCGATTCTAATAATTTGTGTGCCTCCTGCTTCCAGCATTCCTTCACACATAGACACTTTCTTTGCAGAACAGAACAGGAGCCAGGGGTCAGCCCTGGGTGGAATGAGAATTACATAAGCAGGTCAACAGCTTTCTGTTAGACTGAAAAGGCTGCATTGACCAAACTTTAACTGAGTCAACAAGGTTAACCAGCCTGCCTATGCCAGAGGGCTACCAGAGTGGGGGGGAAAGAGAGAAAGGTGGGAGATTGAGGGGGGAGAGGTGAGTTATATTGAGATGGAGAGGAAGAGAGGGAGGAGGAGAGAAAGTTCAGGCTTACTAGGAACTGGGTGGTTGACAAGCATTAAGACAACAACTATATGCAGAATCATATCTCCATTTTCTTTGGCTGTGTCAACACTGATCATCCTGTGTCCAAGAAGCATATGAAAACACTATGGGCCAAGATTTGGACAATGATAGTGTAAGGAAATTCCCAGTCACATGTTTACAAGAGTATTTCTTTGTGTGAATATAATTGGACAAATTATGCTGAAAAAATGAAGTAACTGTAAGCAGCACTGAGGTGTGGTCCAAGCAGGGTTAGGCACTGAGAACAGTGTTCAGAGTGGGATTTGGGCCCAGGTAATGATTTCGCTTGGGGGCACAATTCCGAATGAAAAGCTCCATGGATCAACAAACTCTATCCCTAAACTCATATGTAAGTTCCACACAACAGACTGTATGAATTAGACACTTCTGCAGTATCTCTACAGCATACATTGTGGAAGAATAGCAACGCGCAAATAGATGTGTACTCTGAATGTCATGCTATCAAATGTCAGGTGGCCTGACTGATCATGTATGTGATGTACACCACACATGCCATCTAACATCTATCATTAGATTGCTTGCAGAACTCAAATCATCCAGTTCAGCTGATTCAGTTAGGCTCTCTTCCTCTTCCAAGTGAATTCAAAGATAAGATATGTGCCACATCTCATGTGCCATGGAAACACAAGACACCTGCTGATTGGTAGAAGGATTGAAACGCTGCTGTTAGGTAGTATGGTTTAGGCTGGCAGCCAGGCAGGCTTTTATCGAAGCCACCCTAGAGCCCAGTCCTATGAGCCAAATACATTATTTTCAAGAAGTGAGAGAGAGAGAGAGACAGAGAGACAGAGAGAGAGAGTGAGAGAGAGAGAGAGAGAGAGAGAGAGAGAGAGAGAGAGAGAGAGAGAGAGAGAGAGAGAAAGAGAGAGAGAGAGAGAGAGAGAGAGATAGATAGATAGATAGAGAAAGAAAGAAAGAAATAGAAAAAAACAATACCTGATTTATTCATCTTTAAACCCCTCCGGTGTAACTGTCAGATTGTTGGTTTAAATTCAGCCATCATTTGGATTGAACAGAAATGCCAACCTGTTACCTAGCAACCTTTTATGTGCTCTGTGGGAAAGCTTTGGAATGCTCTGATTGGGGACAGGAGAATTCAGACGGCCTCAGGGAGGAGGGTCAGAGAACTCTGCCAGAGGAGCTGAGGGAAACCTGTGAGGTTTGGACATGAATGAGCCAGAAGCCATGGTGCTATCTGGACACACAGGGCAACAGAGCTACTCGATAGCTGCTACATCAGGAACTGGCCATGACATCAGTGGCACAGCTGCACATGATCCTGACTACAGTGTGGATGTCCCCAGTAGTTGCAACCTTCTTCTAAAAGGCAATGTTACAAATATTTGTGTTGCCATCAGATACTGCAGTAATAGCACAGTGCTTACCTAAATTATTATTAGGAACATAAATATATGCTTTCTGAAGAAACTGGACAGCTGAGGCTATTGCTCTTATATGTTGCCGATACCAAACATGTCAAATTTTATGTGGGCCACATTTTATGTGGACCTTCTTGTCCAGACGCTCTTTCATACACTTAGGACCTTAACAGCCAAGACACTTGCAGAGAATCTCCCTCAATGTGCATGACAATTTGTTCCAAAACACAGTCAACAGAAGAGGAAAGAATGCAGACATTTAAAGCACAACAGTGAGGTGCTAATACAACCCATTTTAGAGGATTAAAAAACACTCATGTCAATGAAGCCCTCCACGGTGACACTCGCAAGCATGTACGTCAGCGATCTTGAAGACAGCGATATCACAGAACATGTAACACCTCTGGGCTGTTCTTACCTTGCTCAGAGTGTTTCTGCGAGGAGGAAGTATCACAGGAGTAGGAGAAGTGTGGTACAGACTTCTGAGCAGCAGCAGACCGCATGGACGTAGTTTATATGTACAGGTGGGTGGAGCTCCACCGTTCCTCCCCAAAAAGTGGGCTGACTGAGACATGCTCCTTACGGAGAGAGAGAGAGAGATAGAGATGGGAGAGATAGAGATGGGAGCGATAGAGCTCGGGTGAGAGAGAGAGAGAGAGAGAGAGAGAGAGAGAGAGAGAGAGAGAGAGAGAGAGAGAGAGAGAGAGAGAGAGAGAGAGAGAGAGAGAGAGAGAGAGAGAGAGAGAGAGAGAGAGAGAGATGGGAAAGGGAAATAGAGATAGGAGAAGGGAAGATAAAGAATGAGATGGAAGAATGAGAGTGAAAGATGAAAGAGGGAGATGAGAGGATAGAGAAAGGGACATGATTCACACTATGCTAAAACAACCAAACTCCAGGCAAACACAATCCACATCCAACTTGAAGGGCCATTCTTTGCACGATGATTTCCTGCAGACAGGATACTGCTGTAAAACCTTGTGGTGTTAGGGATTACAAAGCTCCTCAATCAAAACAATAGAACATACTGGAGATCGGAAAGCCGCGCCTTGGTACAGTATCTCTCGCCTATGTTAGCTGCCAAACACAAGCTCTGCAGAACCCAAGGAGGTCGAGGACAGATTCAAAAGGACACAGCTGGTTCAAATTGAATGCTGAATTGGAAATATTGTGTTTGTTTGCATTGTAATGTTGCTGTTTGCCATGTCCTCCTCCCCACAGAGTTCTGTCTTATGGAGAAAACGTTATGAGAACCACCACCGATTTAACTGTCAGCGTCTCTATACCTGTTTCACATCAATGAGGTTGGCTCGTTACAAGAAATCATAATGCAAATAATTTGTTATCTCTCTCTCTTTCTGTCTCTTACTCCATTTTTGCTCTCTCTCACAAACACACCCCAGTTTTGGATCAACCTTTTGGCTGTGAACCTACACTGCCAGCTGCCTTAGATTAAACTGTAAAGAGGGACCAACTCACCCTTGTTTGTATCAACTTATCATTACAAGTATTATTAATGTCATGTAGACATATTCGCTTTAGCTAAACCCACAGTTTAGAACATTGAACAGCCAGCCGAATGGAAATATTGACATCATAGCTGTCTAGACTTCCTGTTAATGTAGTTGGCTCTGAGATCTAAGTAGCATGTTAAGTTGTTGATTTAATGTCAGAGCAGGCAGAGAACACTGGCCATTATTAAAATATGCTTCCTGTTGCTTGATCAGCTTCTTTTAATCGTACAGATGGCAGTCTGCAGTCATGACTAATGGAAGCAGGTGGATGATGCTATGTAAGCAAAGCTATTGCCCTGATCTTAGAAAAACACAAAATACATGATAAACCATTGAATAACAATATACAATATACCTGTCAAAACGAGAAAACAAGGATCGTACTCAATAGCCAACAGTTATCACCACTGAATGAATCCATTCTCAGTCAGAGTGCACCATAAGAAAGTGTTTTGTCTGCCTACCCCTTCACCATAAAAGTTATGTTCCCTTTAAAGTGATCAAGTGGTTCATAAAAAATTATACCAAAAGATGCTACCAAAAGATAACAATAAATGTTCTGGAAGAGTTTCTGTAGTACTGGAGTAGTACTTCTACAGGATACATTTTAGACTGTTTTCTTGGTTTCCAAGGCTCCGTATGGAGAAAGAAGGTGAGGATATGTAATGTAGCACCACAAGTTATGCTTGGGTTGAGCACCTAGCCTCCGTTTAGGAGAAGTACAGCTGTCAAGCTTGGCTGTTGAGTTGACACGTTTCCCTCTGAGAACATTTCATCGAGTCAGTCATGTGCTCCTCGAAAAATGCAGACAGTCCCTTCTTCCAGAGCTCGACAGTCAGAGTGATTTGTATATATGTTCCTGATTTGATGAAACCTTAATGATAACTGGTCATTTTAATATCGATCCCAGGAAGTAAAGTATGTATAGAAAGTACAAGTCACACATGCCATTGGTATGTAAACTGAAGTAACTCCAGACTCCAGAGTAATAAAAGACTGGAAAATTTTGACATCTCATATACAGGCCAATGACCTATTTCTATGGCTTAGCCTCTACAAGTTTGTGGATGTTGGCTGTGGTGTATGATACCTCATGACTGAACAGGTGAAGTCACTACTGGCCAAGATAGAGCAGAACTTGCTTGGTGAACTTGCCCCATGCATTTTAAGCATGGATTAACACAAAGCCCAACTCAGAAGCAGGCTGTAAAGCAATCCATTCACATTGCTTACCTGGAGAAAGTGTTATGTTATTGTTTCTGACGGTAGATCATATCTACAATTGTTTTGTGTATTGTTGTACACTTCTAAATATTGCGATTTTTATACCTTTTTCAGGATATGATATACCATGTTTTGGTACTCTTACACCCACATGGTCACAACATGCCACAGACCTTATCCAGATATACATATAAAGTGTGAGGTTTGAACTGACACAGATACCACTAGGATTAGAACTGGAAAACAGGACTGCAAAGACTGAGCCACTCCTCAGATTGGCCTATTTGTCAAAAGCTCCAGACTGTATTTAGTAAAGTATGCCTGTAACTCAAAGGTCTTGAGGAGAGATTTATAAACTTTCTGCATCAATTCCTTGTCTGTTCACAGTAGGTTGCAATCATTATTCTCACATTCACAGACCTATATCAAGTGTCGTGCATCATAAATAATCTAGTTTACATTTCCGAATAAGGATGAAAAGGGTTTAATCACAGGATTCAGTCATTTCCTAATTGTCAACAGACTGTTTGGGCCATATGATGCAGAAAAAACGGCATCCACTGCTGTGAAAAAAAGAGTGAGTCTGCTTGGCAGTAAACTTGTGAATCACAATAAAAGTCTGTTTAATGTTATGTCTGTATTGTTATTGGAACCTGTTTTGGGATATTTTTTGCTCAAGAATAATCTTTCCGTCATGATAAGGTTTCAACTATAATTGTCATGACGTTATTAAATTAAATGATGCAGCACAAATGTCATTTTGGACTATGGCGCATGTCAAAAAGCAATGAGGCAAAACTGCACTCATATGCTCACTTAATGTTGTGAAAGAAAAAATAGAAGGAAAAAAAGACTGTTTTCACAATGCATTGAATTGAATGTAAATGCAATACATCACTCTGTACTGTACTCACCACTTCCTCACAGTGACATAGTAAAACTGATGGAGGGGTTTTGCACTGGAAACCTTTATGTGGTATGAAAGTCTGGCCAGTTGTTTGCTTACACCCGGTAACCTCTGCTAGCGGGTAGAGCCTGAATTTGCTGTCCGGCCGTTAATCACCCGTCTCTGGGGCTGGCGTGGAGTCTGATGCCTGGGTTGTCCACCGGTGTTGAACACCAGGACGATGGCGTTGGGTGCAGAGGAACCAACAGTCTGTTTAAGTGGAGGCTACCCCTCTGCTAACAGTGATGGTGGAGGGAGTTTTTCTCTCAGTATATAACGGCAAATTTGAACACATACATTTCGGTGTGTACTGTACATTTACAGTGTAGTTAGTTACCATCATCCATACAGAGCTTTCTGCTGGAAACCGACTCAGCCTGTTCGACATCACTTTACATTAAGGTTACAGTAACTACCACCTTTGTAACTGCATAGTAATACTTATAGTAACATCCAACAAGGTTAACGCAAGAGAAATTAGACAGACATTCAGAGCACAGAGCTTTGGCCACTGGTTTCCACCAGGGTGCAATCCCTCATCCATGGGGTCCCCCTCAACCCCTTCCAGGTGTGACTTCCTCCTTTATGAAGAGGAAACGGCAGCCAAAGCAACACTAGCAGCTTAACGAAAGGAACATGGAAAACCATGAGCATTGTCTGGTTTAAACCTGACCTTGGTGTTTGAGATTCAGGACTCATGAATGGAATCAATGCAAGTATTATAACCTTTAACCCTTGTGCTGCCTTCGGGTCACATGACCCAAAGGTTCATAACGAACCATCGTTGTGTTTACCCAATTTTACCCAATACAAAAACAAATAAAAAATAATTTTCTTTTAACCTTTGCAATGTGGGGGGTCTGAGACAGCCCACGGTTAAAAGAAAATGCTTCACTTTGTTTTTGTATGCGGTAAAGTTGTCGCAATACGACGGTGGGTCACAATGACTTATGGGTCAGAATGACCCGAAGATAACACAAGGGTTAATAATGTCAGCATGTCCCACTGCAGAAATGCATATTAATATAGGCAGAAATACTGTATGCAGTGCACATTTGAAGATTTTCTTAAATCCATGGTTAGTCTCATAAGACTGTATGTCTTTTCATATGGTTGTATTGGTGAGTTTTTTTTTACTTTTCACAAAGTTTAACAAAGAAGTCACATTTTAATGGGTATGAAAAAACCTTCAACATAATTCTTTTTGCACACCTCACCCTATTTGTAGAGACCGCATAAATACAGTGAGTGTCATTCATGACCCCCGCTAGGAGTTTGTCAACATCACAGATGCCCTCTGTACCTTTCAGCCTCAATGTGTTTTCATCTGGTGAGGTCAGAGGGTGCTGTAGGGCAAACCAAACACCAGTTGTAACCAAACACACCTGAGGTAACAGGAAACAGCCAATTAGCCTTAACTGACATTCCTGCCGTGGGCACCAGTTCATGAAACAAAAAGTGAGGGCAAAATTAATGAAATATCTCCACAAACCCTTGATGGCTGGCTATTCTCAGAGTAACTTTATGGATGGCAGACGGTTCCTTTACCTATTGAAGAATTTTCCAGTCAACTCTATATTAGATCACCCTTCACACTTTGACACAAAAGGCATCCTTGTCCTTTTCACTTCTAAACTTTGTATTGATATGCCTAAACACAGTTTTCTTCCCACTATTTTTATTTAAACCTATTCTAATGGCAGGCAGTGAGTCAAACTGTTAAAAACATCACTAGTAATAGAATATTCTGTTCTCGTCTGTCTTTAGGTGTGTAAGATAATGTTACAATAGATTACCGTTGTATTTAAAGAAAAGAATCCCACGGAATTGACTACATATTGTTAATTGGTTTATTCTGGACAAAACTGCCTTGAATGTCAAGGTAATCCCTGACCATCAGATTATGACATAGTCTTTGATTATAGCATGGGATTCAGGGAACTTTCTCTTTCTCTTGAAAAATATTGTATTTATTTGTCCATGACCCTGAGCCAGCTGTCCTAGGTTAGGTTTTCATTCCAACACTGCCCTTGGAAAGCCCGCCATATATTTTAACTGGCAACTGTTTGCTGGGAAGTAAATGAATAGGCTACATTAAAGTAGATCGAAAAACTCTTGGTAACACTGAAAGCTGCAGAGTCATTGTCAAATAGTTGGTCCTTGTCTGGCCAATGTCTGGACAAAGTAAGTTTGAAGTAAATGTTTGAGACTGTTTTCAAAAGCGAGAAGTTCAAAGTCGTAGCAAGGTGGTGAGGAAGAGTAGACTCGCCTGTCCTCCACTATGGCTCTTTCTGTTTTTCTTTCCCTTCCCCTTCGAGATGGTCTCCTCCATAGCAACCAGTTGGCAATTGAAAGCTACAATTACTTTCTCTGATGCCTGATGCTGCTGTCTGTGAATGTCAAGTGTGAAAATCTTAAATCTGATCACACTGACCAACAGGTAAAGATAAATGTTGGAGGTCAAAAGGCCTACAATTTCTTGCATAATACACAAATAATGTAGTATTAGATAACAATAAACTATAAAATCAACTAAACCTGCCGTTTCTCTATTTTGTATGCAGGCCTTTTATGATGCCTTTCATTGTGACTTGCATAATTTACAAATGTCTTACAGTAGGAAAATGCTGATTTTGAAGGTTGCCTCATACAGTAGGTTGATCCCATTCAGCATGCCACTCTCAACTCTCATACCATCCCTTCCTTATGGAGGGAGATGAAGGGGGCCCAGGTTGAGTTCCTCATAGGCTTGCTGTTTGAACAAGACAAAATAGGTGTCTGGACACACCACAAACCCCCTTCACGTCTCTGTAATGAACAAGCCTATCTTCTGACTGACACATGCCTTAAGATAGAATGGGAAGGAGGGAGGGGGATCACAACACTTCTTACACTTTTCAAGCATCTCAGAATGTAGTTGACAGCCCTTGAATTTGGACTTCTTATATGATGTACAGGTTCCATTGAACCTGGGAGTCTAAAAAAAGCTTATCTCAGTTACTTGTGACAGTTCCTGAAGAAATACAGTAAGATCTGCTAGCTTTACTGAAACCTGAAATCCACAGGAACCTTGCGTTATCCAACTTGAAGAAAACTTCTGTAGATAAATGCTTCAGGTGTGCATGACAGACAAAAGTACAGTAAAAACAAAGCAAGCCTGTTTCAGGCACACAAGCGAGCAAGCACATCTAAAAGAGCGGCAAGACATCAAGGATCCAAGTACAAAGAGCAGATTGTTTAAAACCCTCATAAAACAAATCTCCCTTTGAAATAATGTTAGCATTTGCTGTGTCTCATTTATAAAAAGCTGTCACACTGGGTAACATTTGAAAATAAACAAAGTGTTGAGGGAAGAATGTGGGATGGATCTCAATGGACAGCACTTAAAAGGGGGCAGTTCACTCAAAAATATAAATACTTACCTGTAATGCCAATTATCCATCTACATTCTTTTGGTGTGACATGCAGAGTCCGCGCCAACTATATCACGAGGGAGTAAATGCACGCTTTCTTTCGTGTAGGTATACGGTTGGCGGGTGTAGTTTGGTAGAAATAAAATAGTTCCGACATGAAACTGCTTATGAAAAGGGCTCTGGATTATCTAGTTCCATTTTATTTGATAGTAGGCAGACATCTCCACAGCCAATATCTCGCAAACTCGCAACTATCTAGATAATATCTCTACAAGTAAGAGGAAAAATATGTATTTTTCATTTTGGGGTGAACTGTCCCTTTAATAAGGGAAACATTGAGCCATTAAGCAGTAAACTGTAAATCTCAACATAATAGGCATCAGATCCTTTAGTACAACTGAGAGTCTGTGCTGTGGTTTAATGTGTTTATCAATCGTTTCAAAACAGACTCACAGATTCTGTTCTCATATCAAACCACATAACCCTTAATGTTGCAAACTGGTTCCAAGATTGTGTCTTTAGGAACAAGGAGCATTCCATCCCCCACACACACACACACACTCACACAAATATACTCTTCTTTTTGTCCATTTCCCTTTCTGTCTTTCTGTCTCTCTCTCACACACACACACATTATAAAGCCACTGCAACACCACACAAGACAAACACATGTATAACAGCTTGTGGTTATCAACCGCTGAAGCTCTTGGAAGATAAAACACAAAATCATAAATGTCTTGACAGGCCGTAGGGTGGAAGTATCAAACTGGGCCACGTCAGAAGAAGCACTGAGACAGTGCAAACAATTCCGTGAATTCCTTGAGGAACCAGAACAAACTGACCCCGGCATTCTCTTACCACACAGTTGAGGTCACACAGGCCTTGGCCTCGAAGCTCATTGCTGCCTGTCAGGATATACACTGCTGCCTGGCTGCCTGTCAGGATATACACTGCTGTCTGGCTGCCTGTCAGGATATACACTGCTGCCTGTCAGGATACACACTGCTGCCTGTCAGGATACACACTGCTGCCTGGCTGCCTGTCAGGATATACACTGCTGCCTGGCTGCCTGTCAGGATATACACTGCTGCCTGTCAGGATACACACTGCTGCCTGGCTGCCTGTCAGGATATACACTGCTGCCTGGATGCCTGTCAGGATATACACTGCTGCCTGGCTGCCTGTCAGGATATACACTGCTGCCTGGCTGCCTGTCAGGATACATACTGCTGCCTGGCTGCCTGTCAGGATATACACTGCTGCCTGGCTGCCTGTCAGGATATACACTGCTGCCTGGCTGCCTGTCAGGATACACACTGCTGCCTGGCTGCCTGTCAGGATATACACTGCTGCCTGGCTGCCTGTCAGGATACACACTGCTGCCTGTCAGGATATACACTGCTGCCTGGCAGGATATACACCACAGACTGCTGAAGAGCTACCTGTCTATAGAGAGATAGGACATAGACATCCAGGACAATGATGATGTGGAGATGAAGAAAGAGGCAAACAGGACATTTGGTGTGCCCAGTCTGCCTCCAGTAGGGCATAGTTTCCCCAGCGGCAAGGCCAGGGCTCTTTGTTTACTCAGCTTTGATGGACTGCGCTCTCTCGCTGCCTGCCAGTAGAACAAGTTTACACTGGCATGCCACTGACGGCTGTGTGTCCAGGGATGGAGCAGGCACAAGTAAACCCAGATTTCCCTTTGAATATGTTTACCGAGGGGGGATTCTCCATCAGACAATATACAATGTGCTTCTATCGAGTTTCAGATCTGTTAGGCAAAGGATGGGAGTAACTTCATCCAATGCTGTAGTGGATTAGGATGGCGAGAACGAGTTCCAAAATAAGAGTGTACATTATCCCATCCAAACCTCATGCCATTAACAGCTCTAGAAAGCTTTTACCTACAGGTTTGTATTTTATATCACAATTGTGGAACATCTTGTGGAAGTTACAGCACTTAGTTATACCCAAATATTCTCCCGTTGCAGCTGGCAACACATTAGGCAGAGGTTAACTGCCGTTGGTGTGTGTGTTTGGGGGTTATGGGGTTGTTTTAGAATACCAAGGCCATGAGCCCCTCAGACAGTGCATGAGCCTTTCCACTCCACAAATATGTCAAGACGCATATTAGGCAAATACCCCCTGATCCCCCCACCCCCCAAAAGACACTTGCCAGTGTACACACCCCACAGTTCCTACCATCAATCAAGCCTCGCTGAAGTGCTACACTCAGGGCCCGGTATTTACGACCATCAGATTGTCGTCTTGGCCGATCCTGTGAAGAGTTGCTGTGGAAGCGGTGAGACGCAGATGAGCCAGCCCCTCGTGAGACTCAGCAGCTCCTTTCTCCTGGAGTCAGAGTCAAAATGGCCTCCCATAGTCCTCCTCCAACTGTTATCGTATGGCGTTTTCACAGGCAGGAACTCTCACTTTCAGGAGGGGCCTTTGTGGGCACCGATTTAGCACACATCAGCCAACTCAAGGCAAGAACTGATTCAGCTAATGAACGCCTTGACTGAAGACTGCCATTAGTTCATTATCTGAGTGGAGTGGTTGGAAGCTTGTTTGGAGAACGGGCTTGTGCCAAAGCAGCCTCACACACATGTGAGTGATGGCCAACACCTAATGTAAACTCTACATAGTGTGTTTGTGGTAGTGGATGAGGAATGCTTTTGTAGCACTTCTCCCACATGCAATAGAATTGACTGATAGAATGTCTCAATCTTTGGATCCCATTCAATACCATCTCACAGAGGCATTCTTGTTCTGTAATGGAAACTTCCGAGTAATGGTGCCATTCATTGTTTGGATTGATTCATTGATGGATTAAATCATCCATCTACTCATCATTAATCTAAAAACGGTTCTTTGTGTCGGATGTGTGCCAATTTATTGGATTTTGGCTTTTAAGACATGGACAAACAAAGCACTGGTGTTTGAAGAATGGAGAAGGGAGTCAGGTGGCTGAGCGGTTAGGGAATCGGGCTTGTAATCTGAAGGTTGCCAGTTCGATTCCCGGACGTGCCAATTGACGTTGTGTCCTTGGGCAAGGCACTTCACCCTACTTGCCTCGGGGGAATGTCCCTGTACTTACTGTAAGTCGCTCTGGATAAGAGCGTCTGCTAAATGACTAAATGTAAATGTGAATGTAAGAATGGCATTTTCTGAATTCTCCTCAACACTTCTGGACCAATAAAGGTTGTGTGATGGATTTAAAAATCTACAGGTACAAACAATGTGGCACTTTATTCAGTTATGTTCTTGCATATGAAAACATGGACACTTATACTTTGACACTAAATCAAAGGAATGAAAAGGCTGTAAAATCCATTAAAGGATGTGTTTGACATTCGTGTTTTGTCCTAGGCAACCCCTGTTCTACAAGCGTGTTACCCTCTGAACACCATTCCTACAGGCCTTGTAAATGTAAAGGTCTTCTGTTCTGGTACAAAGACAACAGCCTCACACAAAGTTCACGCCGTCCTGACCTCCATGAACGCATTCACCCCTCCACATCGTGTGTTCACCTAGCTCAGTACAACAGAGCACAACCAACACTGGTCGCACACACACATACCCCAACCTGCCCGAAAGCGTCTCATTTTGAGACAGTCTGTCTCGTAACTAAACGTGTGTTATATCGCAGAACACATACTAATGACTCCTTCACAGTACTGGCGTTTCCTAAACACACTTAGAAAGAATAGTCTGAAAGGGCCCATAACTCTGATGGAGACCGTGTTTCTTGCAAACTGTAGAATACGGGGCCATGAAACACTGCAACTTCTGGTCACATGTAGGAAAGCCAGCTCCCATGCAGACAGTGTGTAAATGTTTAGTCTAACGTGTTTTATTTTCACACTCTTCCTTGCTGTCCCTGTCTGCCAACACTTAGTGAAGCTGCTCAAACGCTTGTTTTGCCACTCTCCTTCCCCATGTCTCTTTTCCAAATGGCTTCTCTCTTTGAGGGAATTCCACATAAAGTAGCAAAACAAATGACTTCAGCGCTCCGCTGTGCGCTCTCTTTACACAGACGAAGAACAATCCACAGTGGCCCGGGTCCTCAAACAGGCTTTGACTGCCTCACCAAGAGGACATGTCAGCTCACCGTGGATCATGAGAAATAAGCCGCTACAACGAAAGGTCATCATTCCACTATTGTTAGAATTTATAGAAAAAAATTGCGGGCTTCATATGCAAGGTTACATATTTTGGTTTCTGATTTATTCACAGTGCCAGGCGCCCCAAAAAATGAGCAAAATGTTAAAATACAACATTCTACGCAAATCAACCTAGATCGGCGGTCAACCGTTTTAAAGCAGCAGAACGTCAAAAGAGAACATTCCTCATGGGCAGCACTCTCTGGATCAGGATCTGTAGAGGACTTGGCATCAAGCTGGAGAGGCAGGTTTTACACTTCGATTCCACAGCTTGGGGAGGACTTGCTCACAGGACAGCACTGACATGCTTCTGCCCAGTCAGACTTGGCAACGTTACCGGGCACATGTGCCACCGTTTCACATACTGTTCACCCCAGCTCATTCTCTCAGTGATATAGTATGATGGGGTTTGACTTGGAGCAATGGGAGAGGACTGCTTTGGTCTTGCATCCAAAATAAACAGACTAACATTACTAGAGCATACATGTGGATTTGGGTAACTAGCGTGTCGAGTTATGGAAAATACTTGGCTTTCTGTCTTTGACATCTGCTGCTAAAACAGAGCCGTCCTAAGGTCATGGGGCCGACACGTACGTCTGAGGTCCAGCACATTGCCCTCTGGTGGGCATAAAAAGCAACTGTTTCTAAACATTTCAAAATTCAAGAGACAGAACACTAATCATGAGAAGGGGCATTTGAGCACTGAAGAACATGCACATGGAATGTGTTACTCACAGACAGAGTAACACATTAGAATGTGTTACTCTGTGTTACATTATCTTTTGTGTGCGGGAAATCAGCCCTAAATAAGTATTGACAGAGAACAGTTAATAATGGAAAACATGCAGTGGTCAGTTTTACAATTTTCCAATTGAATAATTTTCATTTTTAATACCATGGTGTTCTGTGAGGTACAGGCGTCATTTAAAATTGCTTGAACTCAGGAACAAGTCCCCTTGCCTGAAAGGAGAGACTAAAACAATTTCTGCATAACATCTGTCCACATTTTCTTGGCATGTGATGTTCAATGTCTCAGCACATTCGGTCTATAAAGATCTTATTTCTTAAATTGACGTATTTGAGGTAAATGCACTCATGCTCAGATAGACTTTCTGCGCATTCATTGGCAAAGTTACTTTGAGCTACGTAAAAAGCCATTTCAAATAAAAGCATTTCGAGCAGGAGATTTGATTATATACAGATTTTACTTGTGTTTGAGTAGCCTACACTTGAAACTGATACAACAGTGTAAAATCATAAAACCATGCAAACAATGATGGTGGCCCCATCTTACCATCTGAGGCCATAGTGTTGCAGGAAGAACTGAGTATACTGCACTACCTATCCATAGATAAACAAGGTGATATAATATGTATACATCTTTTGACCCAGGAAAGGGATTTTGGAGCTGCAGAGGTAGAAGGCAAGGTCTCATCCCCAGACCTTTTGCCAGGGAGGATCACTTCAAGGATCACTTTGGCTGCCTCTTCTACAAAGGCTGTGTGTGTGCGCGCGCATGCGTGTGTGATGACTGTGGGACAACACAGCGCAGCTGCTAATAAAGATGTCAAATGAAACATTGGGGGTCTGGAGCCAAAGTTAGGTTAAACAGTCTTACGTTGAATCTCTTTGTGGAACTATGTCTCACAGTACACCATAGACAACTTGTCTATAAAAAAAAACTAAAAGAAAAAAAAAAAAAATAAGAAAGCTCATTTTAAAAGATGTGATATGGCACAGTTGGTCCACAAGGTAAAGAAAGCTTTTCAACTCTTAACAAATCTACTTTTTATATTAAAACCACTTTGAATAAGACTCATTCCGTACCATTCTTTAAATTTGTAGACCATTTTTATGTTTTATTATCTGTCTAGTTTGCATGTAATGCACCACTAACAACAACAAAACAACCATCAATCTTCATCTTTTACTTTATTAACAACCAAACTATAACTGATTCTACAGATAAATCGATAAAAAAATTAAAATAACGTAAAACCTTATTCATTTTACAGTGGTGATTTTGCTGGCAATTCTCTTTGAGCGTCTGACTCCTTCAGTGGGAACCAGTCCTGCTGCACCCTTCATGCCTGTGGCAGCTTCTGGCGCTTGAACCTTGGGTTTGGTTGAACCTTGCAAAGCCTCTGGTGGTTTTGATCCCCCATCAGCCTTTCTGGTCTTCCTGAGCACTTTGGAGGTCTTAGCTGGACTGATGCTGAGTTGAACAATTTCCTGACTGTGTAAGTGTACAGTACTTTCCTCAAAGTGTACAGCATTTGACATGCTTTGAACATCTTGAACAGTGGTGACTTTTCTGTCAATTTTTTGGGAGCTTTTAAGTGTGACTGCTGTGGCCTTGCCTCGTCTGCCAGTGGCAGCTTTTGGTGCTTGAACCTTGGGTTTGGTTGAAGCTTGTGAACCCTCTGATAGGTTTTTCTTCTTTGACACCTTTGCAGCTTTTGTTGTGCTCTGTGTGCCTTGCAATGTAACCTGGGAATTTCCTTTTCCACCATATTCAGTCGACTCTGGACCTTTGAATTTGCTACGTGTCTTTTTTACAGTCTGTGAAACCACCCCGGAAGTCGACTGTTCCCCTCTCTTTTTATTATTCTTGGGTATTTTTGAAGTGCCCCCTTGTGTAGTAGAGGCATGTGCAATTTCCCCACTCTCATATTTGACAGTTTTGGGGCCTTTAAGGGAATCCACCTTGCTTTTATCACCTAGTGAATGTGCCTCTACAGCTTTCTTTTTGGTCTGTCTGAACCCTTTGGGGGCTTTCACATGATTGGTGGAGATTTGCGACACTTCCTGTGAGTTCGCGTTTGGTTCATTGCCAGTAGGCTTGGGGCCTTCAGAGGCCTTCTGTTTGACTTGAGTGACTTGGAGAACCTTTGATCTGGACTGTTCATCAACCTTCTTCTTAATCCTCTCCGGAACTTTCCTTTGGACAGGCGTAACTTGCAACGCCTCCTGCTTCACCACGTGCCCCTTTGCGTCTGGTTTTTCCGAGGCTTTGAGAATGTTCACTTCGGCTTTAAAAGTATGTGTAGTCTCCTGTGAAGTCATACAAATGTTTCTCGTATCCCCATTGGAGAAAAAGCGTGTATTTGAAGTTCTAAAACCGAGCCCTCTAGTATACGTAAACTTTGCCGCAAACTAACCAGCAAGCTATGCAGCTTCAGTGAGTATCTTAAAACCACAGAGCTAAAACTCACCTCTGTTTCTTCCAGTTGGGATTGCAGGATGGACAGTTCTTTCATAAGACAACTGATACGTGTCTAAATGGGAAGATAAAGGAGAGTAAAGGCGAAGGGATTTGCGGCAGTTAGGCACATGAAGTAAATTCAGTGAGGTCGGAATTTCGAAAATGTCACCTGTTTTTCGAATATTCTTTGCTCTAGGAGTTTTTCCTCCAGCTCTGTAATCCCAGTCATCTCCTCTTGTAGGACAAGTTGAACATCTGTAGTCTTTATCTCGGCAAAGAGAGACTTGGGGTTGAGGTCGTTCATGTCGGCCATGCTCCGCTTCCTGGAGAGGAACTCTTTACCAAGCTCAAGCAACTGCTCACAGGGAAGGAATTGTAATGTAACAGAAAGCAAAGTCATCAAAAGCTCAAAACATCTGATTTCAGATCTAAACAGGCCAGGGAGTCAAGAACCGTGTGCATGCTTCTGTTGAATGTATGCATGAGGGGAGGGAGAATATTGAGACAAGACACACCCACTGTGATTATAATGTAATTATTATTTTCAATATAATCATCATTATTAACCCTTGTGCTGCCTTCGGGTCACATGACCCAAAGGTTCATAACGAACCATCGTTGTGTTTACCCAATTTTACCCAATACAAAAACAAATAAAAATTATTTTCTTTTAACCATCGCAATGTGGGGGGTCTGAGACAGCCCAACGGTTAAAAGAAAATGATTCACTTTGTTTTGGTATGCGGTAAAGTTGTCGCAATACGACGGTGGGTCACAATGACTGATGGGTCAGAATGACCCGAAGATAACACAAGGGTTAAAGTATTTCAGAGGGTTCTGAGTTACACGTACGGGTGTTTAACTAAGTGAGGAATAGATCTTCAACACTGATGAGGCACCTTGTTTAGGTTGTCTTGCATTTCCATACTAGAGGCATAGGACAAGTCCCTGGCTTGAATCGCATTTTTCAGGAGCTTCCGTTTCTCCACCAGCTCCTCCTGTGACAAGATAGCACCTTGCTTTGTTATGTCCTCATTTGACGTAGTATGATGCAAATCAAGCCATTCAAATATGGCCTACATAAACACTGATCAACAAAACCAAACACAAAAGGTTTTGAACTTCCACCCCATGAAATGCACATTTAATTTGATGACGATGGGATTCTAAATAAGTACGGTAACAATCTGTATGATGCCAGTAGGTATTTTACCTGTAATTCTTTGACTTTTTTTTCCTCCTTCATTGTTTTGATGAAGTTCAGGTCTGCTGGGGTCCACTGGTAGCCAACCATGCCTCTTATCAACAAGTTTGGGTCCTCTCCTGATGTAAAACGGTGCAGGCTGAAAACGTTGGATTGCTGACATAGAAGTTTAGGGATAGGATAGCCTACCAATCTTTTAACATATTAAACCTTTAAAAAACATTGCCAATTTTTGAGGGTAGGCTATCCTATGATGGAATTAACAACATTTTTTCATTGGATAACTTTAACATCAGTAGATTTTTTTGTTGATCAGTAAATCAGTTGCTGTACTTGAACACTCAAAGCAAGACTCCATCTTGCCTTGTGGGTTCACGTTTAGGTGGTAGGCAGGAGACATCTCTGTGTTGGGTGGTGTTGTGTTCTAGGGAGGAGAAGGCATTGGACACGTTTAGCCCACTTTTGTCCAAGTGAACCTCGTCATAATTATTACATTAGGCTATTACATTTTACAACAGTTAATTTAAGTAAAGCTCCAAACATGTTACTATAAGCTACCTCTTCGCGTGTTTCCAGCATTTCAAATGTGGAGTCTAATTGATGGTTTGGGTTCTGACCGGCCTTGAGATTAGGCCTGGATTGAATTACATCGTCAATTGGAGTGGAGTTTAACAACAAGGTCCTTTTCACCTCCGAAATTGGAGGAGTGCGTACCAGTTGTCGCCCTGATGGACATACGTTTGATTTCCTCAAGAATTCCACTGACGGAGAGATTCTCGATGTCATTTCTCTGTTGTTTGCGCCAACCGTGTACTGTGATAAATTCATAGCGGATTGCTGTAGGTTTGATTCAATAAAACGCCATCTACCTATAACATGAATCTATCGTCGACAATGATGAGTGACTATGCGTGCGTCTGATTGTATTCAATTTAACACCTGCTGTTGCTCTACGTGTAACACAGCAGGTGCAACGCCAGTGACCAGTGCATTTTTGTAATTCAACCAAACTTATTGAACTGCATTAGTTTTTGTACTGTTTTTATGTAGATGTAAATTAATTTTATAGGCTATTGTACTTTCAGTTCATTGAGTCAACAAGGAGTGTTCCATTATCCAAGAGTTCGTGGGGTAACCTTACTTTTAGTAGCATCTACACACCAGCAGGTGGAGCCAAACTATGATACTCATTTCTTTTTAGGATGTAGGGCCATTCTCCAAATGTAACGATATGATAACACCAAATACCTAGACTATAGTAAAGTCTCATGTACCGTGGTGACAGTTATTTTAATAGAGGTAGTCAGACTTGACATTTATGATTCAGCTGACCTAGGCCTAAGCGAACATGTTTTATTTTTAGTGCAATATTCAATTTAGGCTATAGTATTCAAGATAGATTATGTTGAAAGAACTCAAAAGGCTAATTTGATAGCCAAGCTAAACAGACAGCTATCTTTAAACCTCGTTTTGCAGGACTCGGCACATGCTAAGGAAGCTCCAGGAAGGCAAGACGATAGTGAATGCTGAGTCATAAATAATTCTGTTTTTACACTGTCAATGTCAATCACACTGAAGCGAGGGGTGGGAGAAGAAGGAGGGGAGGCCTGTCGGTGAAGAGGAGGGGACAGGGGGGAAGGTGGGAGGGCATTGGCCTGTAAATCTGAGGTTTATGACTTTGCCTTGCAGTGAGCATTTAGTGGAGGAAGGTGTTTCATAAAAATTCTACATCGCACCCAACATTTTTGTCTTCAGCGGGAATAAGTGTTTCTTTTTATGACTCTACAATGTCGCAGAACTATAGACTTAGATTTACAGCAGACATAGACACATTTATACACAGACACACAAATACACAATTACACACTGCCAAACTTGCCATTAGCACTGAAAATAGTACGTAAGTGCTAGGATTAGTCCCTAACAGGTCATTTGCATCTGTTATTAGTCAATAACGGTCTACTCATCAGGCCAAGACAGGTGGTGTAAAGCCTGTAAAAGTACACAGATGAGGTGGTGGGTGGGATCTTCTTCACTCAGAGCAATGTAATGTTTAAGGAAGAAAAAGCAGACAGTGAATTCTTCAAACTATGAGACATTCACTTTACCCAACAACCTCAACAAACACAAACCTGTGTTTGTGTGTGTGTGTGTGTGCATGGACACAGATCCTAGTGATTCATTCACTGTATAACACCACCATTTTATGGCAGGCTTTTTGTGACATCAGAAGCTAACATGGTGTTGATTGGAGGCGGTCACATGGGTTTTTAAGTGAGAGGACACACAATTGAAGTCCAGGAAAGGGCAAGTGAAGGTGGCAGCAGATCTGACGAGCGGCAAAGTGACATGAGCATCGGTGCCTTTGACTCAAGACGCTGGCTTCAGTGTAAGCCTGTAAGGGGTGGTTGTGATGTGTAGAAGTGAGTTTAGGGGTTAAATGTAGCCTAACTCATTTACATTTGTTTAACTCACTCATCAGAAGCACTGGACACCTGCACAATCTTATTGGTAGATTGTTGGAAGGGGAGCTGGGTCACTGTTATCCAGGGACAGACCAAACTAAAGAAAAAGTTACACACACACACACGTACATACAGATGTGCATGTGTGTGTGTGATATAGAGAGAGTGCTTCCTGCGTATTGAAAAGGCTGCACATTTAAAGTGTCTGGCAGCTAGCGTACAGCAAAAGGCACTTAGCGTACATCATTCTTGGAGGTCAAAGACATGACTCTCTACACACCAATCGCTAAGTGATGGTCCGAAATGAAGTATGGTAGAGAGAAGGTCATTCAGGCAGCGCTGTGGATTTCTTGATAAAAAAAAAAAGAAGAAATCTTGTTTTTCTGTCCCTGGGCAAGGTGGAAAGCTATACCCATGTTATCCTCTCGTTTTATCTTCTTATCTTAAAATAATAAAAAATACAAAGAAAACACACACAGCCACATCCATCACTCTGCTAACTGCAGAGGATGTGAAATGGCATTGCAGTCTGCTGTAGGCCTAAATAAACCAGGAACCTAATACCCATCTCTCTCAAAATGGCTGACATAGCTGTACTGTAGCTGTCAATGAGGTCCATCAGTGCTGGCATCCGGCATTCAGCATCCTCCTGTGGCTAAGCCTTATTCATCAGGCCTCAGCTGAAGGGCAGCTATGAGCGAGTCATACCTGAGAGAGGCCAGGGAAGTCTGAGTTCTTGGTGACGTGAGATTCTCAAAGCAGCAAAAGAGACACCAAGACAAGTGCACTCTTTCACCTCTATCAATCTCACTCTGAAACCGACCATGTACGTATCCATGACAGCCTAATGTGTCTTCAAACAGAAGTGTGTGTGTGTGTGTGTGTGTGTGTGCGTTTGTACACGTACAGATTGTTCACAACTCTGTGGGGATGTAGCTTCAGACATGATTCATCACATTTTTCACCCCACAGTCTAATTAAACCAGGAGTACGGTACTGTACAAAGTGAAGTGGTGGAACTTCATGTTACCCTGAGAAGGACAACAGTTGCCTTTGACAGCCCACAAACACAAGCTGAACCCTGCTATGACAACGCAGGCCTTGTGGTAAATATGAGGAGGGGGGGTCTATAGCAGGGGTTGTACTGCTGACCCCAGAGCAGGAGTATGTGAAGCAAACCTCGCTGTGTGTTTCTGAGAAGATTTATGAGTGTATGTCAAGGAGAGGGTCCGGTGACAGCAGGGGACACTCATCCTGACGCAATGGAAGTCTCACACACATGCACAAAACACACACACACACACACAGACAAACCCACATGTAGGCATGTGTCTGCAGGCGCAAATGCAAATACACATGTGGGTTAACACATAGGATGCATTTCATTGGCGTAATGTACATGCTGTATAGCTCTCTCTCTCTCTCTCTCTCTCTCAATTCAATTCAATTCAATTGGCTTTATTAGCATTAAGGAACAAATGTTCATATTGCCAAAGCAACGGTGGAGCCACAGAAACAGTATTCATATCATTACTATGGACATCGGTATTATTACAACTATTACTATAACAACCAAACATGGCAAATTCAGTTGAAAGATTAAAGGATTGATTACGTAATATATATATACATACAGACATACACATGTCAGTCACACACACAGTATATTTTGTGTGTGTGCTTTGTGTGTGTGCCTTGTGTGTCTAGGTCGCTCACTGTCTCTCAGGTTGTGGCATACTGATACATACTGGGCAGCAAGGTATGCCCTGTCTCCTTCTCCTAGGAGGATTTTTACCTTTGAGAGGTCACTAAGACCTTTGAAATCTGACATTACAAAGTGGAGTTTGTTACAGTAATCATTTCTTATATCACGGAATGTTTCACATTGTAGGAGGAAGTGCATCTCCGTCTCAACCTCACCTGTCGAACAGTGACCACATATTCTGTTTTCTTTTGGTTGCCATGATTTTTTGTGTCATCCTGTTTCAATTGCCAATTGGTGGTCACTGAGCCTGTACTTGGTTAGGATCTGTCTCTGCTTTCTATCTCTGACAGTATAGAGGTATTCTGCCAGTTTATAATCTCTTTCTAAGGCTAGATAACATTCCTCTCTCTGTCTCTGTCTCTGTCTCTGTCTCTGTCTCTCTCTCTCTCTCTCTCTCTCTCTCTCTCTCTCTCTCTCTCTCTCTTCTCTCTCTCTCTCCTTTCCTACTGGGGAACAGTCCCTGACTCCCAAGGGCTGTGTCCACTGACAGCCATCTGGCTAAAGCTGTGTGTGTGTGTGTGTGTGTGTGTGTTTTTTGAGGCAGCAGGAGTGAGGTGTCAGGGGGAGGGGGTGGGTTATTTTTAGCAGAGAGTGGCTGATATCTTCATGCCAGGTCCTGTCCTATCCCTCCCTTCCTCCTTCCTTCACCCTCTCTGGTCATCTCTTGCTCCAATCTTCTGTTCAATCCCTCTGTTTGGCACTATTGTAATCTCAGCTCTTTCCCTCGCCTTTCTCTCTCTCTGTTTGTTTCCCTTACCTCTCATTTTCTGTCTCTCATTCCTCTCTCTCTCTGTTTCTACCCCTCAGTCTCTCTTTTTCTCTCAGTTTTTTTTCTGTCTCACTCTCTCTGTCTCTGTCTCTGTCTCTGTCTCTCTCTCTCTCTCTCTCTCTCTCTCACACACACACACACACGCAGGCACGTTTCCCATCTCCGGTGAGAACCAACCAGGGAGCCATTCAGCACACACACATCCTCCCACCCCCCATCCACCTGGATCGTACAGAGAGGCAAGCTGAGGACATCACAGATCTGACTTCTCACCGGGGAAGGAAGGAGGCGAGTGACTGCAGAGGACGTCTCACACTGGATATCATTTCTTCTCTGCTGGCAGAGACCATAGCAACACTGACGCGGCACAAGTCTTAGCGGAAGAAGCAGACAGAGCAATAACTGCAGTCTGGACTAAAGCTTCGTGGCTCAGCACTCACGAAGGTAAGACTATCGTGAGGATTGTACTTTCATATTTGTATTAATTATAGCACACACACACAAATGCACCCCCAGCTATTTGCATGCACGGTTACAGAAATATACAACAGCCCCTTGCGTATCTCTCAGATTGTGCAAAGTCAGACTAGCTGTCAGTCAGTGATGAGACGAAGGAGCTGTGTGATGATGAGGCAAATCTACTCAATCTAGCCACAAACAGATCTATGGCATGGTTGTACACATCTAGACAGCAAATGCAATTTTCTGCAGTAGTACCACGAGTCCCTTGCAAGTGCGTTAATGCAATGCCTGTCCACTCACAGTAAGTGGATTTTCTGCGTAAACCTCGGTAACATCTGTGACTAGAGCATTCGCTTGCTGTAACATACATCAGCTGCAGGAAAGACATGAGGGGGCAGGGTAAAAAAGCTTGGACAGATATACAGCAATCATGCAGTCCTCTTAGCTGATTGTATGGGAAGGTATAGATGGAGAGCTTGGTGAAATGGGCTGTGAGATGGATCCTAATGCATCATACTGCATTGTCATCTGCTGTCTTGATGTTGCTGGCTGCGGCAGTCCAGATGATGCAAATGAATTGCAATGCATAACTCGGTAAGACATGAACTGATTGAGAATTTAGCCAAATGACTGTACTTTACATCGGTTGACAAAGGGTGTTTGTCATGCATGTAAACTTCCAGTTCCAGTTGTATAGTTCCAGCTACTCCAGGGATCAATATATTTAGTCCTGCATGCTCATATCTACACACCACTGAAAGAGCAGCAGGCTATAATGCACCAGTCACCAATCCCTGGTTGCATTCATCGGTTACATTTACAGCCATCGCACATAGTTATTGGGCAAAGTAGCTGAGCGTATTGATTGCAGGGTATTTCCAAAGGGCATCCTGTCCAGAAAGCCCTGAGTGTCTTGTCGAGAGGGTGGGGGGTGGGGGTGGGGGGGTGGTGAGGGTTGGGGGGGGGGGGCTCATTGGGCCAGTGCCTCCTCCGGTTACAGGGCCTCCACCCTCTGCTAGTTCAGTAATGATTGCACCATGGGAAAGAGAGGAAGAGGAGGAGAGGACTGCTTGGTTCCTGCACCAAGCCTTGCTGTAGCCAGTTTCAATCAAACTTCAAATGTGCTATTGTTAGAAGGTGTTGACCACTGCACTCACAGGCGACCTGACCGGCCCATCCAAGGTGGAGGATGTTGATCTCTTTCTGGGTTGCTGAGACCATCTCACTCCAAGTTGTCTCAAGTCCATCCCTGTATCAGTCCTCAACACCCTATCCTACTTGTTCACCCTCTTGTAAACAGATGTTGGGCCACATGCTCCAATGTAATCTTTCCTTTAATCCTTCTCCTGTAAGTAAACATTTAGACTGACAGAATGAGACCAAGCCAATGCTCCAGATGCACTTTTAAAAGGCTTTGGACCAAAGAAGAGCAGTTGGTAGTCCAAGTGTCGGGCTAATCTCTTTAGAGCAAGCACTGGAGCGTGGAGAGCCCCCCTGAGCTGTCTGCCTCAGAGAGGCAGGAGCAGCCCTGTGGTGGGATGTCTGTTCTGGGTGAAGTTGCTGTAGATCTTAGGGAGGGTGTAAAACTCAGATTAGAATGATCAGTTATATCATAGCATGTGAGGAGAGGTGTCGGATTGAGAGTACAGTTGTACAGACCTCTATCAGAGGCCTTTCCAGATCATGGAATCTTACCAAAATGAATATTCTCTGCACAGTAAAACCTAACAGTGAGTTTTTAAAGTCGGAGTGTGACCAATTTACTGGAATAAGCTTACCAGGAAAGACGTTGGATAGCACTCATACTGGAGCAATCAGACTAGAGGTGACTCCCTCATTTGGCCGATGTGAAGCCATGTCAGCACTGAGAACCTGATCATCATCATTCTGTCCCATTAACATGTGGTGGTGGGCCATGGCCCCCGATACCAGCCAAGGCTGCATTAATTCGCCTCCCTTTCAACTCATGCCAGGCGCTGTCAAAGTTCTCAGAGAACAGATGTTTCAAAACTCCTGTAAAGTAGCCTATCGACACGTGGCTGGAAAGTGACAACCACCCCCACACTTTACAGAGAGCTCCATAAATACAAGCCGGAGTGTGAAGTTGGACCAGGGATGGTTGACCAAAAATGGTCGACCAAAACATGGGTTTCAATAATGTTTGTTTATCGTCCGAGTGGCCACAGAGGAGTCAGGGGGCGGAGCTAGCCAGCGAGAGTGACAGCGGGTGTTGAGTTGAGGCTGACGTTGACCAGTGCGAAGTACATAGAATGCACATGGCGTTCCCCAAAGAGGGGCAGTGGGTCCAGAGTCGGTTTTAGACCAGGGGATCCAGTTTCCTCACAAAATGCCAATGGTGGGGCTCTGGGAAAAGAACTCTATAAATATCAGATCCTGGGTCAAATTCTATTTGCAAATACCGCCAAATACTTTGGGTGCACTTGATGACGTTAACCCAGTACATTGAAGTCAATCAAACCATCCAAAAGGTACTAGTTATGTTCTAAATCCAATCCAATACTTCAATACTTTGATTTGATGCTTTTGATTCAAATACTGTATCTAACCCAGGTCTGAAAAACACTATTGCGAGAATATTTCATTACAACCACTCACAAACTCTGCCTGCCTGCCACGAAACTGTGCTTCTCAGTAAAACGATTGTGAGTTTGATGTTAATCCTATTGCTGTAATGTTTGGATGCTTAACTCTGATGTCGGCTAGTGGCTAAAGTGTTTAAGTGTGAGTTGTAAAGACAAGTGTCTTCAAATGTCAGAGGCCATTGCAGTGTGGCCAACTGCCCCTACTTCTCTCTCCATAACATGAAATGAAGTAAATGAATGACTGCCAGTTGCTGCATAAAATATACCCAAGTCCAGAGTGATTCATGGAGTGTGTGCAGCATTCAAAACTCAGCAGTGAAATAAAAGGGCCTCCATTTAATGTATGAAAGAGCCAGAGGAATTCTAACCTGGGTGTCTCACAGCCGTGTGAATCCCCTGCAGTATAAAGCTGTCAGAGGGAGCTGGATGGACTGCTGAAGCCAGTGTACCTGCTGGGGAACAAACCTCTGGTTAGGTCAAATAAGAAATACCAAAGGTAGGGTGGGAATTTTTAGGCTATCCAAATATCCTCTGCAACACACAAACACTCTCAATCACACATTATATCTTACAATATACAATTCGAGTTATAACCAGGAGGTCTGATTGAACTAAATGTTCCAGTTTTTTTTCACATTGGGGAGTTAGACATTAAAAGTGAAACAGTATATAGGCAAATCAATGTTTTCTTTTTGATAAAGGTACAGTGGATGTTCTACTACAGGAATCTTTCAGGATGTGGTGGGATGGTACTGTGCCATGTCATACGGTTATGATGGTTATGATTAACCATCATAACCATAACGGTTATTATTATCATACCTGATATGCCAATAGGAGATTGATTAAAATATTTTTATTGGAGTGTTTTGGCACCCTTGTCAGCATTCTCAGAGTAGCCTACAGTCAACATCTGATTTTCTAATTTACCTTCCCTTGGTGAATTAAGGTCCACAATACTGTAGTACATGCAACCTTTCACCATCCTCTAAAGCCTGGAGAATGTTCTATTTAGGCTATGTATTCTCAGCTTGGGTTGTGAAATTCTTAAAATGCACAACATGATTAGATAAGACTGCACAGGTGTTAGCTCACTGCTAAATAAGTGCTGGTAAAGGGTAGAGGTCGCTAAGGGAAGGAGAGAAAGAGAGCGAGAGGGAGAGAGAGAGCTGAATAGATAAATATAGAGAGAGAGAAACAAAGAGAGAGGGAGAGATGAGTTGTTAAAATGTCCCCTATTGTCCCATCATTCCCATTGTTGTGCCTGTGTGGTTTTGTGTCGCTAGGGACCGTCTCTAACAGTGACAGTGGGCTTAACAAGTCCACATGGCCCTTTTGCAAGTCTAGCATTCCTCAAATGACAGGGGCAATTATCTGTCTATTTTCTGCCCCTCTACCCTCTCTTCTTCCACCCTATACTTTCTACACCCTGTACCCTGAACATTGGTTTGCTCTCATTATTTAAAACTGCTGACACATGTACAGCACTTTGGGTGATGGAGTGGGATTCATGTAGGGTCAGGGAGGGCTGGATTGGGTCTGGGTTAAAGAAGGTTGGGGAAGGTGAAGACATGGAGAGCAAGGGAAAGGGCACATGGAGGAGGGAGGTTTGAAAGTCTGTCACAGTGAAAAAATAGAACTATTTTGCCTAAATTAGATGAGAGATCTTTCAAACATCTCATGTACTCTGTAAATGTGTACATTTTTGCTGTCCGAGTTCAGATCTCCTGACGATAGTGATAATCAATAATAGTAAGTGGTTGTAAAGAGCCAAACCACTCTCTTTTTAGATCAACGAGGAGGCGCCCATTGATTCATCGAGTGCCACAGGGAAATCATTGGTCCCCCTATATGACCCCGACAGCTGGTCAATGGTCTGAAACTGTGTTACCTCAACTTGACGTGTTGTCGAAGCAAATTCCCTGCAGTCTCGTGTAAACAACCCATGGTAATGCTACATCCTCAGTGTGACCCTAGCACACCAGACAGGAAGGCAACCTGACAGAAAGACAACCAGATTCTATCGATTGACAGAGACAGAGAGACACCTGGCCTAGAAAGACCTGCTGCTTGCGTAGAGCTAATCTGATAAACTGGTGATAAAACCACCATATGCGGTTCTTGGTGTGGCGCTAAGCAATTAGTTTGATTAAAAGGACCAGTCAATACTAATAGACTAAGACATTGGCCACCTCACTATTACACAAACATACACACACACACACATCACACAGAATATTGCACAAGAGAAAGCTTCTGAAAGCCAGCGATGGAGGTCACAAAGTACAGTACACCCCCTGTGTCTGTGTCTGGCTGTCTCTCCCTTCACTACAGCACAGTGGATAGAGTGACCCCTAATAATAGCTACAGGTCCGTTGGCCGGCGAGCGGCGTGGATTACAGGGCGATCATCCAAACTCAAGCCCGGGCGCATAAACACAGCAGAGGAATGTGGAGGGGGGGATGGGATCAGCACGGTGGAGGCTTAATAAGGGCAACGCAGACAGCAAGCCCGGCTAGGGCCCACTCCCCTATGGACGTGTTGACCATATCAGCAGCGGCGGCCACAGCTATGTGTGTGTGTGTGTTTGTGTGTGTGTGTGTGTGTGTGGGGGGGGGGGGGGCAGGGGGGTGAAACTGGGAGAAGACTTTACAGCATATAGAGTGAAGCATATATGGCCACCAAACCGCATTATAGACTAGACTAGGACAAAACATATGTTCATCAAATTAGTGCTTTCTCTGTAAGATCTATGTTTTATAGCTGCATTGCAGGATTTATTTTGTCCAGTGTGTTTTCCATTTAGTCCTGTAGGGGGCACCATCCTAAAATGTGTGAGACGAAGTGGTCAGAACTTTCGCAGCAACTCTAAATCATATGATTCCTGGATTATAATATTCTTGAAATAAAAATACTTCTGTAAAAATACACACACACTTTAAATTGAGTGTGGCTAAAAGAGACTCTTACTATGCTGTAGTAAAACCAAAATACCTCACGCAGTCTAGATTTGGTAAACCTTGTATTAGCCAGTGAAATATTAGTAGGAGGTTAAAATACATTTCCATGCTGAAAAGATGAGACCAGTGATCATATAAAGCAACTTGTTTGCCTCCATTCTCAAGATTAAGTGTTTGTTGCAAATTTACTCTAATTTAAAGAGTACCTGTTCCTTATTTTAGCATTGTTGTGCCTGAACTCTTGAAAGGATTCAAAAGTATACTTGTGAGGATGCGAGGCAGTGAAAGTGATGAAATGAAGAATGGCACCATGGAGATGGATCACCATAGAGAGAAGACTGTGAAAACCCAACCTGATTGACCAACCTTCTGTTTAGTGGACCCTCTAACCCCCTAATCTAACCCTGTAATCTCACCCTGTCAGACCTCCGTCACAGCAGCATCAAGGAGACATGGATGCAGTGAGCCAGTTAGCCAAGTAGCTTGCTTTAAGGGACATGGCTAGCTAGCCAGCTAGTAAGCATCATTTGGATTTACCTTCCTCATGGAAATCTTGCCATAGTAGCTAGTAAACTGCTACATTTAGTGCAGTGGTGTTGAGTAATGGTGAACTTTATGAGGAATTGTGTTTTCTCACTAAAATACAATGTTAAGTCAAGACTTTTAACAGTTTTCATGTGGTGCTTGCTCCTCGCTCTCTTCAGCCACTTTCACCTAGCAACAAAGAGTGTTGTTTAGTCTTACTCTAACATAATGGTATTTTTCAGTCTCTGTGTGAACATTGAGCTTCTTACCCAAGAGGTGTCAAATTGCTGCCACCTAGATCAGAGACAGAGGCAGCTCTTACACAACATTCTTCAGACAGACCCTAATGGGACTTTTGCATATGGTTTTGAAACAATAGGACTTGCAGCAGGTCCACAGGGAGCAACAGTACAGTAGGAATGTGTACAGTATGTCTGATACAGGACGGAAAGACTTCCACCTCGCTTGTGAGTGTATGGGTACAAAACGATCAGTCTTCCATAGTGGCCCTCGCGGTGACAGGCCATCCCCACTATTCACACTACCGCGATGGGCCCCTGTCTGGGACTGCCACACCAGCCCCTCACCCTTACCTTATATTCCCTTAACACATGCTCCATGCTAAGTCAGTCCCAACATCTGGGACAGTACTCTAGGCAGCAGGCCTCTCCCTTCAGACAGGCGATCGCTGGACTCGGATGTCAGCTGCGTGATTTGAAAGCAGAAGCTGGTGTGACTATCTGACAGCTCTTGGCCTCATACACCGTCTCCCCTCAGGCTCCTCATTCTCCTCATTATCACTTGCAAAAGGGAAATATTACAGTCTGGTGCTGAAGATGATCCTTTGCTGCCTTGCCCTGCCAAACGAGGAAACCGGAGAGTTGGTATCAAATATGGTTTTACTGTACAGCAGATGGACATGGCCACACAACCACAGACTCACACACAAGCACATGCGCACACACGCACATACGCCTAAACATAAGCAAACTCATTGAAACACGCATATACTGTTCACAGACATACACACATTTCTTCCCCGCATACCACCTTGCTCATAAACCATCCTATTAGACTTCGGCATCTGGATTAGACAATGACATCATGTGATAGAAGACTCTCCATGGCAACACTTCAACACAAGCGGAAACATTTTGATAGAGAGCCAATTCTCTACTATTGAATCTTTATTGTGAGTGTGTAGTGGGGTGTGTGTGTGTGTGTGTGTGTGTGTGTGTTTGTGCGTGTACTGTAAAAAATGAAACTGAACAAAAAAGGAAAATGAAAGGTAAAGAAAGAAAAAGTGAAGGACAAAGACGTGAAGTTCCTCAACATCTTTACAGTTTAAACCTTTCTGCAACGTGTACCTGGCAGGTAACGTCCCAGCTCAGACTGGTTGTTCTTCCTGGTTTACCTCCCTGAGGGGAAGAGGCCCCATTGTCCCCTCTGTCAGCGGTTCAGGTTATTAGAGAGAGCTCAGAGATTTGAAACAGATTTATCTGTTTGCTTTGGCTGAGTACGTGGGAGGGGATTTGTATCCCTCAATGTTGAATGTGTTTGCGTGTGTTTGGTTGCAAGTCTTCTCCTCTTTCTCTTTTTAATGCTGTGTTGCAGGCTCACCCTCTCTCTCTCTCTCTCTCTCTCTCTCTCTCTCCCTTTCTATCTCTCTCTCTGCTTTCTCTCTCTGTCCTTGTTTATCGCTTCTCATTTGGAAGTGGTAGTGGTGATCATCTCATTTGGAAATTCTAAATTCACGTCCCTCAATCTAAAAGGCCGTGTGACCTATTTAAACCCCAAGGCTAACTTTTCTGTGAATGAGTAATCAAGGATTTAATTGTGTCACTGACCCCCGCAAAACGTACTGAAGCACTTTCTAGCATGTGTGTACGTGCTTCATGTACATGCATGCATGCTTGTTTGGACGTGAGTGTACATTGTGTCCAGTCTCTTTCTCTTCTTGAGAAGCATTAGCCTTCCACCACAAAAGCCACAATGAGCCACCGTTGTCATATTCTTCAGGGACATACTTTGTAGTTGAACTAATAGTTCCAGTTTGGCCTGGTCGGCCCAGTCTCAAACATCCCTCCTTCACTTTCTTAGGAGTTACAGTTGTGTCCCAGGCAGAGCCTTTCTATACCTCAGAGCAATGGAATTCCCAAATGAGTTCTCTGTTGTTTTACAGTTCGGGACTAATGTACCAGGAAACTCTCGGACGGTTTTATAGCCCACCGTCCACCTCCTGAGGGAGCCAAGATCGCTGCCCGTTGCCACGGTGATCACACCGCTGTTTGTAAACAACTCTCCCCTTGGCCTGGCGACGGGAAAGCCAGAGGCTCCTGACTGAGAGACTTGGCTGAAGATTTTCTCGTTTCTTTTGAGGTGTTAACGGCAGGCCTACAGATGAACTACCACCAGCCGATCAAGTGACGATGTACTATTCCACAAGTAATTTGTTGTTAAAAATATTAATAATGTCCTTGCTCTTTCACTGTCAGTTCACATGACACTGACAGTAAAGGTACAATTTGAAGTGTAGTCTACTGTACTCCATTAGTTGTGCAGTATTGGGAAACACGTAAACCCCCCCAACACCCCCCTACACACACACACACACACACAGCAAAGGACAGTCCTGGGTCAAGGTTCTGGTGTGAAATATTTGAGGAAAGTGATAAAGGTAAGACATGGAGAGGGGCTGATGCAGTGGTGATTGATGACGCTGAAGCAGGGCATGACAAGGTGTCATCTACGCATTTGCTGCCAGAAGCCCGCTGTGTCAACATGCTGCACTGACACTGGAGCAGCAGCACTTCTGAATTGTACGTCTTGTTTTAAACTTAGTTCAACTTTAATTGTGTATTTGCTCAAATCAGATCAGATTCTTTCAGAGTTGTTCTTGTGTGTTCATGTGTGTTTGGCCAGTTGCATGCATGTGTGTGAGTGTGTGTGTTTGGCCAATTGCATGCATGTGTGTGAGTGTGTGTGTTTGGCCAATTGCATGCATGTGTGTGAGTGTGTGTGTTTGGCCAATTGCATGCATGTGTGTGAATGTGTTTGTATGTGTATGGGTAATTGTTTTCCCTGTGCAGGCAGAAGTCAGACTGAAGAAAAATATGACATTGTGATGTGTTAGGAACGATAAATGACAAGCACAAAATGGACCCTTCAAATAAGCACAGGGGAATACTCCTTCTGGTATTTGCAGCAGAAAAAAAAAATCTATTCAGTAACAGATAGCTGTCATAAATCACGGAACAAAAAGTGATCTACGATTACGCAGTCCGACAACGGATATGATCTTTCTTCCGTTTGCGCTTGCATTCAGGCTGCTTGCATTCAGGCTGCTTGCATTCAGGCTGCTTGCATTCAGGCTGCTTGCATTCAGGCTGCTTGCATTCAGGCTGCTTGCACAATGCTCTGAGCTTGAAAAGCTAGTGTGTATCTGGGTGGGGAGAGTGTGTAAGATAATCTTGTTTAACATTCTGTGCCATTATGTGTATTGTTCTCATTCTTACAGTGTCTCAGGAGACAACGACTACGTGAGAAGTGTGTTACATTAAATCATATTGTCACTATGTTTTATGATAAGGTGATATTAGCGTTTAACTTTTGTGCAACCCTGGGGGTTTTAATAATGTCAAATGTTGACAAATCTAATTTGGTGTATGTGTGTTTGTGTATGTTTGTGTCATCTTGACAAGAACTGACTTTCCTCTCCTCCGCCTTTCTCTTTTACCTTCTCTCAGTCATATTGACAAGGTCGTGATATGGGCTCCAAGAATTTGAACTGTATTTTAGCAGTTACGTGCATGTGCGTCAGTGTGTGTGTGTGTGTCTGTGAACTTTCATCTTTGTGTGTTTGTCTGTGTGTTTATGCGCGTGTGTATATTTGTTAGTGTTCAAGTGGAAAAACAGTGGAAAAGTTAACTGTTGGAAGCACACCTGCATCCTCACCTTTCGACCCGTCCCTTTTAACAACCTCCCCTCCCCCGGCCTTCCAGCACACACACGTGAAGTGAAGTCATCACCGTAACGGACTCTGCATTCTGGGACTGCAAACACCCCCTTTGACAGCCGAGGACTCCTGCTAAGAAAGACTTCATACATTACGGAGTTGCTATAGTATCTATAGCATAGCACTAACAAGGAGAATAGCACTCTTATCCAGCCACAGGATAAATTATTAGAGAAATTGGGAGAGAGAAAGAGAGAGAAAACAAGGCATCATTGCATGGGTCAGGCGCCTTTGACCATTTTTGTTCCACTGGGTAAGGCTGTCTCTCCGCCAGGTCCGTGACCTCATAACCAGGCTGGAGCACAGTGGATCCTTATGAATCCACAACCACACAGTCCTCGTTCTCCCCTGGGTGGCTAAACCACTTTCCTGTCACAAGCTGTCACAGATAATCTCATTACTGAGTGATGAAATCTTTAGCAGCGGCGATGGAATGTTAGGAGCTATGACATTTCGATTGTTTGTAAAAACGGCAGATATTCAAGTAAACACAGTGTGCTGGGCATACTGTGTGTGTGTGTTTCGGTGTGAGACAGAAATGTGTGTTAATCATAAGGTTGCAGCAAGTAAATAAGTTGTGAACCGAAAGGTGGGTTTGAGATATGTGCCTTCTAATATTATTCTGAAGCAATATAATTTGCATGAAAAAATGACTATGTTGCGTGTGTACAATGTAGTCCTCTGAGCCAAAAACGAAGGCTAATCCCTTGAAATGGTATGAGCGGCTGGTCATCATTAGATCACCTTTTGGCACAGATCTGTGATCACATTACTACACAGAAGAAGGGGCCTGAACCAGTCAGTTTGAAAATGACATATGACGCTAGATTGTTGAGATTAATGAGAGATCACAGTGAAATCATCGTTAGTCAGATTGGCACACAAACTCATTCATTTAAAGATTAAGAGTGTAGGGTAAGGTGATATTTGACCTTATCTGGTTTCAAAATGGGAAGGATGTTGTGTTTTTTTTGTGACTGTGTATATAAGCTTGGTTTAGTGAATTTCTACATGGATCATGGGTGGGATAGAAATAACAGAGAAATCATTCTTGATAAAGTTGCTTTAGATATTTTTAGAGATATATTGCTTGGTGTAAATAGTCTTTGTGCCTTGCTTTGTGTTCTTTGTGCTTTTAACATGGTTATCCCCTCTGACTCCCTATGTTACTAATGCCCTGCTTTGTTTAACCTGCTTGTTTTTGTTGTTGCTTTTTTGTTGCTTTTTTTCTGTATGTATTGTACTGCTGTGGTTGTGTGCTTTTTAACCTGATTTTTATTTTATAGCCCCCTTCCCCTCTCCCTCAAAAAGCTTCTGCTTTTTGCCAGGCCATCACTGAAAATAAGAATTTGTTCTTAATGATTCTGCCTGGTTAAATAAAGGTTAAATAAAATAAATATAATACATTTCCAAGCATGTATGTTTTTATATGCCCTGTTCATCAGGGGGAGATAGTTTTCGGATTAATTTATCACCATGACGGGCACATCAACATCCTCCTTAGCATTCCGTTGCGAAGACTATCTAAGGTCCAAGTAACCAGCTTGCTAATTAGCTGCTTGTTTATTGGCAAATTCCTCCTCACACCTTGTCTTTTTTGACTACTCAGAAAACAAAATGTACTCTGCGAGAAACTATGTGCACATGGCACAATCAGGGCTGATGTTTTAGTGTTATCTTTGGAGAATACAACCGAGAAGACCCTCTGGAAATGTCCAAACATCATCCCTCAAAGTTTGCTTACATTCCACGGCATGTCTGAATTCACAGACCTTCTAAACGTCACACTTTTCTTGCATGAAAGAATTACAAGGGAACAGTGGTTGAAGCTGAGAACCTTCAAACAAAGCCTGTCATGCTGTTGGTAGCTACAATAGCCTACTTTTTGTATTTGTAAACCCTATAGAGAAAACTGTCTCAGTTCTTGTAAAGTCCGTCTGAACCCATTAGATTTTCCAGCGAGTCTCCGATTGACTCCTGGAACAGGTCTGCCTTAAGAACTGTCAAACTCAACACTGACCAGTGGTGTTAGCCCTTGGCAGTGTTTACTCTCCAAACACAGAGCTTTGTCTAAGAAATCAGTGCCAAATGAAGACATACACAGGGCGCTACGGTAAACTGAAATCAACTTTCTTTCAGTTTCCCCACAATGCTTTACAGGACTGGATGACATGTCTGAGACTGAAGAGATTGCACTTCACAGAGATTTTGTATACACACAGGGGCTCAGGCTGTGTGTGTGTGTATGTGTGTGTGTAAAGTTGAACAACCTCACTTGAAACCTGGATCCTTGAATTGCAATAGCAATCTCACAAAGACATGGCAAAGCATACAGTGTGAGTAATAACCATGTCTAGTCAGGGTCTGAACTTGTCGTGTTGTTCTATTGCAAAACCTTTCTCATCAGCAGAGAAACTGACAATGAGTTCTTGGAGGTCGGGCCTCAATACGGTTTTCCTGAGAATCTGCATTGTGATACCGTGAGCAAACACTTACGGATTTGGCTTTCTATGCCTGGAGCCCAGATCTGGGAGTTGATCACTCGAGCTAGTCTTAAACTGTAGGGATGACATCATGCTTGAATCATTCTGTTTTTTGCCGCAAATGTACATGTGCAATCACCCAGCCATCCTTCTTACTCATAAACTGTCAGAAAGGCACACTAATACAACTTGTGCTGATATAAATCACCGGGGGTGATTTTCATCAGCTCAAACACAAAGACAAAAGAGATTTTTAGTTTAGTTTTCACTTTCAACATTCTCTTTGTATTTTACACAGTAAATCATAAATTACAGCATGAAAGGAGTGGTTGGCTTTCCCAACTTACACAACTTAATCATTGTCATGAGTGACTAAATCCATCTACATACAATGCTTGGGTGAACAGTCCCTCAGGCCGAACACATCACACACATCACACACATCATACACTCTGCCATTCATAGTCCAGCTGTCTCCCGTCCCGATCCCAACCCTGAGGCGCACACATTCACCACATCCCTCCCTGTCGCCCCCACAGGTAAACAAAGATGCGTTCCCGTAGCAACAGCCTGGAGGACGTGGCGAAGGCCAAGCTGGCGCAGCAGCCGACGTGCTCCCGGAGACGGGCCGCCGAGCGGGAGGAGCCGTCGGGCCGCGCAGGGGGGAGGGCGAGGCACCGCGAGCCGCCCGACGACACGGGAACCGTCCAGAGGAATCACAAGAGCGGGCGTGGAAGCGCCAGCAGCAGCAGCAGCGCTGGAGGCAACACGACCCAGAAGGAGAAGATGGCGAGCGGGAAGGGCAGGGACCTCTCTCGTGATGACCTCCTGTTCCTCCTCAGCATGCTGGAGGGAGAGCTGCAGGTGAGGTGGGAGGTGGGGACTAATAGTTTGGCAGTCAGGGAGATACAGCTTGTAGAGTCAATGTATCTGGCCTGAAAGGAGTGGTTGTACAGTGGATCTGGCTAAAGGGGTCGTTGTGTAAATAGATGTACTGGATGGAGAAGAAAGCCGGACCTGTGTTGAAGGAAAGTGAGCAGAGAATGGTTTTCCGAAAACAAACAGATCAGGAACAAAGCCAGGAAAATTCCTTGTGAACAAAGTTGGACTGGGCAGCGGGTTCATTTGGCATTGGTTCCACAGGCCTGGCAATGGGTCAACTAGGTCAGGCCTTGTCTGTGATAGTGGTGCATCAGGCAATGAGTTGTCTGGGCAAAGGCCTTCTCCTGGTAACAGACAGACAACAGCTGGGGAGTGTTCCGACATCAGGCACTGGGGGCACCCCCCCACGGTGATGGATGGCGCACACATCCGTAACACAGAGGCCTATAAAAAGAGATGAACCGGTGAGATGAACCTATTAAAAGAGAACAGCACATCTACAGCCTTTTATGAATCCTCAGACTTGAGGCCCCAAATCCTTTCCGCAGACGGCCGAGTCATGGTGACCTTGGCTGCAGGAGTGGAACGCCACTCACTACCGTGGCTTTTTGATAGAGTGTGACCAGGGGCAGCTGGACGGTTGGTGGGATAGAGGGATGGAAGGACAGAGGGATGAAGGGATTGAGGGATGGTCTGGAGGCCCTGGACACTGTTCTTTAAACTAAACATTAATTTATCAACTTCTGAAACAGAGGTTGGTGGTGGTCTGAAAATAAAACTTGCACAAACTTTTGACCAAAACCACTGGTGTAAGAAATATCTCATAGTGAAATAGACATATTTTTCTTCATTCCGTTTAGTTCCCATGTATACATTAAGGTCTATTTACTAGGCTTGACTCTCCTCCACTCGCAGGCCAGAGATGAGGTGATCACTGTGCTGAAGGCTGAGAAGATCGACCTGGCTCTGCTTGAGGCCAAATATGGCTTTGTCACTCCACAGAAGGTGCTTCAAGCTCTACAGAGAGACGGCATCCAGGGCAAAGTAGACGTCTTCGAGGAGGACATCTACGAGAAGCCCATGGCTGAGGTACAACAGCTTCGAGTAATGTTGACGTTTCCCCCAAAGGTCTTTTGTCCTTAATTCAAACCCTTTGATGTTTGTCCTCAGCTGGACAAGCTGGTGGAGAAGCAGAGGGAGACCCACCGCCGCATGCTGGAGCAGCTTCTGATGGCGGAGCAGTCTCACAAGCAGGCGCTCTACAAGCTGGACGACGAGAAGAGCAACCACGGGGAGTTCATGAGGAAGAGTGACGAGTTCACCAACCTGCTGGAGCAGGAGCGAGAGAGGTCGGTCTAAATCTCGGAAACAGGAGCTTACGTAAAGCAAAGTTTGATTAATCATCAAATACTATAGAACAGTCTCTGGATGACTTTTCAATAGAAAGACCTACCTTGAGGAAGAGTGACGAGTTCACCAACTTGCTGGAGCAGGAGCGAGAGAGGTCGGTACTGTAGGCTGTCCTGGTGGTGATTGTGATTTTAGTGGTGCCGAAAAGAGGTTGGCGCACATCATGATTTATGGTGATTGTCAAGGTAGTTCAACTATACTGCTTGGCTGTTTGTAAATCATAGCAACATTATCAATAACTTGATGTTATGACTTCAAGTTTTCAATCTTTGCTGAAATATACTACCACTTGTGCCAAGTCTCAGAAGTAAGATGTCAAACAATTATTTTCTCTGTCTAAATCTCAGAAACAGGGGCTTACGTAAAGCAAAGTTTGATTAATCATCAAATACTATAGAACAGTCTCTGGATGGCTTTCAATAGAAATACCTACCTTGAAAATGAGCTAACTTCAGTTCTGTTGAAACATGTTACCCTGAAGCAAAGGAACTACAGTTTATAAGAAGTCTTTAGTTTCTAGCTTCAAAGCACCTTCAAAAAATAATGAAACAACAGCTGCCGAGCATCACAAGAAATCGACGACAGCGTAAGATGATTGCAAGCAACAAATCCAAATCTTTTAATTTATTTGAACAGAGGTACAGACTGTTACCCTGTTATAATTGTGAAATAGTTCACCCATGACCCACTCTTGGACAGGAAATGTGACTTTTGTTGGCTGGACACAACAGCTGGAACATAACTTGGCCTAAAGACTTGGCCCAGAATGAAACTTCCCTGTGTCGTTGTTATAGCAGTGTTTCACTAACGCTTCCACAAACACATACGCTGGCCTAGTCTAGGGGCTCAAATGTGAATGTCTTTATTAGGCAGAAACATTGGAAGTATCAAGTCAAAGGGGAAGCGAACACTAACACTGTTACAACGCGCGATAAGGGAGGAAATGAAATTTGAGGAAATGTCCTTCAGTGTAAATCGGTGTGAACCTGAATGGAGGGTACTGTACGTGCAGGTCGGTTACAGTAATGTCATAGGTAATCTAATCATGTTCGATTAAGAATCTTGACACGGTGAAAAAACAGTTGAACAAGGGTGGTGTGATATACCACCCTTGATACCTCTACAGCTGAGGTAAGAAAGAGCTCTCCCCGCTGCCTCAGATACTTCACACACTTGCCAAACCCCTCTCAGGCTCACAGGGTACAGATCAGTGGCAGGTAGCCCACAGAAGTGGTCTGTCTCTGGTGGCAGCATTATCTGTGCTGTGTTGGCGTACAGTTTTATTTGGCTTAATAGTGGTGATGAGGATGAGGGCCTGCGCTCCGTCACTGAGCATGTCAGGAAAGAGAGGCCGCCATGAAAAACAGTCATCTGTCCAGGGTCATGTTAATTATCCCGTTGAGCAAAAGCGAAAGATTTATATGGGGTGAAAAAAGGCAAGGAATACAATGACTTGGAGAAGCATTAATTATAGCTCATGTTCAACAAGTTGTCAGGTTGTCATGGAAACGGACGGACCTTCTTTTTTTTTGTGCAGGGAGGCTACAAGTCTGCCAGAGGACATTTGGCTGCAGTGGACATGGATATGTGTGTGTGTGTGTGTGTGTGTGAATGAGTGTGAAAACAAGTTTCTGTATTTGAAAGAAGGAGTGAGAGAACAAATGAGCTGTGCTGAAGGTTTCTCTACATCTGCCATCGTCATCAATCTCTGCTCAGGGACTCTGCTCTATGTTTGTCTAACAGAGAGCTACGTTACATCAGCAGAGTAAATGTGTGTTTCTTAGGTGTTCTTTTACTTCTTCTAATCCCAGGTTGTTTGTCTAGACAATCCTCTGAAGAGAGATTAGCCTTTTCATTGGTCTAATCCGGGTAATTAAGAGTTATGCTTTACCATTTCATGCTATCAAATATCCCTGTGTCTCTGACCTTTAGGAGTTGTTTGGAGTTTTTATGTAGGCTCAGTGTAGCGAGGCTGGCAGCTGTCATGGGAGGATGTACAGTGTTTAGTGTCTCGTTTCCTTGTTCAAAATCAGCAAAGTAGGGCACTGCTTGATCATTTTAAAGCCTATGAAATCGGTTGGATGTAAACCAACATGGAACCTCGTAATGTCTTTTTTGGCATTCCTTTGTTTATGGATTAAATTGAGCCGAATTGAGCAGAAGTAGATACTGCAGCACACAGCCATCCAGCCATTCACGGACCTCAGTGAGTGCTGTTACGGCTTCTGTTCTTAAAAGCTCTTTCCTCCCTAAGACCCAGCCACGGAGGTTAGAAAAACAGTGAACTCCGGAACATTCAGCTTCTAAAAGGAACTACTTATCACTTCTCTGAAGAGGGTAACAACAACTGTCTCTGTTATCAAAGCCACAAGCTGGGTCGTGGCTGGCCTGTTTGAAGAGCACAGCTCTGCACCGGGTTTTAATTTCACGCTTGTTAATCCATTGTTGTACAACGCATTTTAGCTGGATGTAATCATTTCCTTTCCTGGGTCCTGGCAAGCTGTGGCGGTGATTACATACTCTGTAGGCTATGTGTAGACAGCTTTGGGAACAGACACCATGGTCCTCTCTTTCTTTCTCCCTCACACACTCTACTTCTTTTTATTTTGACCTTGTTTCATGGCTCTGAGCCTCCGACTGTTGGGTGACCCCTCCTTGGGAAGCCCAAGAAGCATGTTAATCTGGGGGGGTTATGGGTCAACCGGTACCCCCCCCCTCAATGGCTATTGAGCTGCCGTCCAGGGCTGATGACCTCACTGCTGCAAGCCTGCTACAACAGGCCAGGGATGTGAGAGTCTAGCTCCACTCTAACCATGAGCAGATGTTGCAGCAAACATAACTTAAGCACACACATGCATACGCTCAAGCATACACACACCCACATACCCTGACCCTGCAACTTGATTCAAATGTTCTCTTTGGACGTTTAATTTATCTTGCAAAATAGCACTCAAACGTCCCAAGGCTGAAAACACAGATATAATATTTGCTTATAGCATTCTGCCCCTCCCAAAGGTTTCCCAGTCTCAGGTAGCTCAGTATTTTTGTGCAGTTGTGTTATTTCAGCAATGACATCATTCAGGTGCATGTGGAACATTCCATTGTGATGTCATCGTTGCCAGAGATGCTTATTATCCAGTCCTGCCTCCCTTACTCTTTGAAAATAGTACATTGCGTGTCCATTTGCTATCTTGAATCCATTATTATTTATGACCACCTTACACTTTTGCTTCAGGCTAGGTAGTGAACTTTCCATGTATGTGCATATCTGCTACAAATCGCTCTGTTACAGGAAGATGTCAGCCAGCTGCCCATTTCTTGCTGCAAGCGTGAGCAGCATCCACCTTCACAACTTTACAACTGCATGTCTGGTCCATGTACAACAGACACCATCACTCCAGTGCTCGTTGAAAAGACTGGCATCAAAAACATCATTCATCTAGCTGACAAATTGGATTCCTGAGCCCACAGCCAAGGTTCTTATGTCTGTCATGACTCTTCAGAATTGCACACCTGTATTCTGAGGACTTCCCAAATGGTTTTCACTCGAGCATACTGTACATTCTTTTAGTTTTTTACCGCTGATTACCAGGGCATGAAGAATTCATCAAGTGACTGCGTGCAACATGTAAATCACGAAACCCTACTTGACATGAAATGTATGTTTTAGCCTTGCTTTGTGTGACGGTGACCATCAGGAATCACACAAATATGACACATTTACCAATTCCTTCAAAAAATAAAGAAAATACTTAATTGCCTCGAAGACACTGAATTGCCCAAACAAACTCATCACTATTTCCATGTGAACACATTTTACACAGATGTGTTTGTTGTAAAATATGTTTATGTTCATGCTTTTATTTGAGATGCTCTGGAATGGATACTACACAAGCTTCTCTTTCCCCTTCATGGCCTTCTTGAGTGTCTCACTAATGTCACTGTTTCAGACAGGCGTGGTTTTGGACACTTTGGAAAAAGTGAGCCAATTCCTGATTGTGCTAACTTCGACTAGTCTGCCAGCCACCTTGCCCCCCCCACCCTGCCCCCCCCCCCCCCCCCCCCCTACCTCCTCCTCCTTCTATTACGTCCAGATAGTGACTGGATTGTCCCATTCACTCAGCCATGGGAAACCAAAGAATCACTGAAGTTAAAATCTGTTCGATAAGACCACTGTGATCAAAGTGTTCCACTTGAAGTTCTGTAACTCCAGCCGCTTGCTGATCATTTAGATTAGCCGGTTTGTTTGCTTGTTATTTAGCTAACACTAACTAGCAGAAGCTAAACTCAAGGCATTTTAGCATTCTGCCTTAGTAGCAAATAGATTTCCGTTTATAATACAGACTTTTCACGTCACCTAATACTCAAAGAGCAGCATCTTTGCAATCCCTTCATCCTGCAGATCCCAACTCAGCGTGTGTTTCAATGGGGTGGAGTACGACTGAGACCCACATGAAAGTCCAGTTTAAAGAGTGTGTTTCTGCTTTGTTTGTAGAGCTGACAGAAAATCCTTCTTTACCTCCATAAATGTAAAAGGTATTTAGGTCCAGGGAGCCATCACTGTATGGCTTCATGTGATTACAGATCCCTGAGAGAATGCAATGATTACCCCACCAGCCACAGCAGCCTCACAGCTCGTATTATTTTCCCTCGTTCTCCAGTTTTTGTTGAGGGGTAATGCCTTGTAAGGAATACACGATTAAAGGGAATAGTCTTCCCTGGTTATCACACTGGATGGCATTTCCCAAAGATAAGGTCATGGAAAATAAAGGACTAAATATGGCAGAGATTTCTGTGGGGGTTTGATTGAAAAATACAGAAAGTCTACCATACAGGGATGTGTGTGGGCCCCAGTAAATTACACTACCTGACCAGTTCTGTGGCCAATTTTGGAATTTTTGGCTGAACTATCATGTATCACATTTTGCATCTTCAATTTAAACTTGCGTAGATTTGCCAAGTTTGTGTCACTGTCAAGAATAAAAAAAGTGATGCCTTCAGCTGGCTTCAATATCACTTGAGGGATTGTTTTCTAAAGTGGAGGCCAATGTTATATTATGAACTAAAGAGCTAAATAGTCAGTCAACAATCAGTCAATAGTCATCAACAGGGTTGGTCAAGCAGTATATTTCTACTGAAAGTTCAAGTCTGTCCGAGTAAAGAAACAGAACATAGAATCTATTTCCTGCACTTTCTGTGAACCATGTAATGTTACTACCGAAGCCAAAGACGGAGAATACAAAAAACTGAAGAGCAAATATTCCAATAATGACACGTGGAGGGTACTTTTACCAACCAGGCAGGGTTATCTAATTTATCATAGTTTCAGAGACATTACAGGATAACTCTTGAATTACGACTTGGCAAAAGTTGCAATAGAGGAAAACACTAGGACATTTTTTTCCCTCTGGTTTTGTCAGCCTGGAAGGAAACGACAGTGAGAATTTGGACATGACGTCCTTCAGGCTGGCAGCTGCTGTGTCTGAACAATGAGGCTGTGCTTGTGCTCCTAGTAGTGCCAACATGGTGTCAAGATAGTGAGTGAAATATGGACGAAGAAAAAGGCCCTAAAGCTGCCAGTTGAAATCTCTTATCACGGTGAAGGCGTTCTCCGTCCGGCTCCAGTTGAATTGTGCAAACGAATGTGCTAATGTTCCTTGTTGTTTCATTGGAAGATCACAGAGAGATTTTTATATGTTTAAAGTGCTGACAAACATGGGCCAGTTCATTGTTCTGTATTGTTTCAAGTGGAGTGACAACCAGCAGTAAGAAACCAGACATGTCCTAGAGAACTGCTTGTAACATACAGTGACAAGGCCAGTTGTGAGCAGGTTTTGCTTGTCTTTGTCATTAGTTGCCACTGAGGTAAGGTGTTATGGTTTATTTCAGCTGCTGTTGAGTTTGTTGAGGCTTTCACAAGTTTTATTGAAATACTCCAGATTGTTCTCTTCCCAGGAACTGCAAATCATCACAGTATATGGTCCAAAATATGACAGCTTCATAGACAAGGTACATGGTACAGGTATAGCTCAGTGATTTAAGATTTGACTGTACATTAAGAGGTCTCAGGTTGAAATTCCCCTGCACATTGTTTTGCATGATAGCGTCTGCTAAATAAACACGTTATAATTATTATAAATTCAGAACAATGTCATATTAACTGAAAATTCTAAATGATTGCAAGAAAACTATTGTATATTGCTTGCCATATTCCTGTTATTTGGATTACCAGTTAGTGGGTTCCTGGCACTGTGGTGTCAAACAGAGCTTCTGAAAGTGGTTAATTAGATTTGTTTAAAATCTTTTTTTGTGTGTGTTAGGAAACAACACTAGGTAAGACCAGTTAATTACTAACACGTACAGGGATGGGGCCTCAATTCACTTTTCCTTGACGGAGCTCAACTGATGCAGACTCAATAGGGTTGTCAAAAAGATCATTGTGTTGTTTACTTGCTCGTTGTGAATGCACCCTTTGTTTGAGAAGAGGTAGATTGGCTTTCTCATGCTCCTTTCTGTAACTTTCCCCACCCACATTCATCAATTTGGGGAATTTACAAGTGTCGACTTTCCAGTGTTTCAAGTCCAAGTTGAATAGAGCTGAAACTGAAGTGGGGGTGGAAGGAGGTGGGTTACCATGGGAGAAATAGATTCAAGGCCATATCCTGAAGCCCAACACTGCCTGTCGAGATTGAGGTGGTCGGATGTCAAGGCGGGATATAGAAACCAAAACTAAAATATTTGGGCTGGACTCGTTGGCAAGTAACAATGGATCTGTTTGAAGGATCACACTGTCCCAATCCATCCATTGGAGGACTAAGCACTAAAGAGACACTGTTGGGTCTTAAATTTCGTTCCTCCTTATGTCTTGGCAAGGTTTAATGTGAGGTGTTTCACATGATTGATGATGGACTATTCCTCCAACATACAGTAGGATTGAACATCAGAAGTATAATCTTTTCTTTGCTATTTTGTAATGTTAAAAATACCATGATATAGAGTGCCTCTTGTAGTAGTAATTGAGAATGTTGCAGCAAAATTATTATTTAAACTATTAATTTATAATTACATTATAAAATGTTGACAAAGGAGGTTATTAATCATTGCCACATGGGCTTACAGTAACTGAAACATGATGTATCAAACTGTTCATAGCCAACCAATCTTTATACGGAAAATTGCTTATGAAATTTAGACATGCATGGATTAACATAGAACTTGTCACATTTTTATAGAAACTGTAGAGGAAGCATTTAATTCATTTAACGGTTGTAAACTGCAAGTCTATTGGCTCAGTTAATTATTCGGGCAATAATAATACATGGCTGTAAATATAATCCAAATGCAGAGTGGATTTGATTTCATCCAAACATGTTTTGTTCTTCTCAAAAACATAATTATAAAGTAATCTGCAAAATTTCTTTGTAATGCTAATCTCTTGTTGTTTTCAGTGGTTTCACCGCACAGGACCCAAAAACACAGTGTACAAAATATACTCCCCAAGGGTAACATAAGTAAGGGCCAATTTGTGTGACACTACTTGGAACATTAAAGGATAAAGGAACAGAACATTGGGGCCAGAGGGGATCACTAGGGATTAGGTATCATACGCTGACTTCACTTTAAGATTAGAATGATGAAACTGAACCCACCACCATCATAACCCCCTGTATATATATATATTTTTTTTTTTTAAGTTTTGCTCTTCTCTTCTCACACAATGAACACATGGTCTTACTGGGTCTGACTCCAGAAGCTGATATCTGAGGTAAACTCAGAGGGGTCACAAATAAGGTAATACCCTGGCTGTGAAAAAAGTGCCTTACATTTATGAGTGGGGGCTGGAGAGAGGACGGGTTCAAAGACATTTTAAAGCTGGCTATAGCATTTCGGGAGCCATGCCAAACAGTTGGCTTAAGTTAAAAGGGCAACTGGGAAGTTTCAATGTCAAGAGGATAAGTCAGGTTTTCACCTTTTTATCACAGAGCCTGGTGAACATCTAGAGAGTTTGAGACAAACCCTAAACATAGACAAAAACGACCAACATTTTCTTTCATTCTTTGCATTATGTAAACATGTTTGTTTACAGTATTGTAATTATTCCATTCTGGAGTTGTGATGCCAAATTAGAAGACATGAACATTAGTCCAGCCTCCTTTCCTCCATCATTCTCCCTTTTTTCTCCCTCGTTCTACTCATCCTTCAAATGACATCATGCAATGAGTTTAGCCAATAGCCATAAAGTTTGAGTCTGCATGGAAGGTAGTGACATAGACAAGCAAGCACATGAGAATTAAATAGTGCTTAAACACTATGGCTGGATCTCTAATTTGATTTAATTATACCATGACTTCATGTCTAAAGTACACTTTTTTTTTTTAACAAAGAACATTATGATCTCATGTTTCATGTACCCATATATTACTGGCAGTTGATTGCCCCAAAATAACATGAAAAATCTGATATACTTTTAGGGTTCTAGCAATCTTGACTAAGATGCTTACTCACAGTAAATAGTTAAAAACATAAATCTCCAACCCCAATCAAATCGTGAAATTTAGAAATCTTCACAGTATTTACGTGCCCCAAAGGCAACACAACACTTTGAAATGGAAAAGGAAAAAAGCAATATAGATGTGTTTTATGTCAGGGAGCATATTTCAAGTTGTCAAAAAATGCAATATAAATGCATCGGAATGATAACAAGGTTGCTTTCCAGACCATTCTCAGATCTCTCGGAGGTTTCCCACTGGCCGGATAGAGAGAGCACCCTCCTGTGCTCTACCAAAGGGCCAGAACAAATCCAAACCATCTGTTGTGTCTTGTCACTGAGGTGAGAACAGCTATGTCCCAAACTATGACATCAGCCACAGAACAGACCTGCAAGAGTCAAGGGAGCTCTCATTAATATCTCAGAGTCGATCCCCTCATGTCAGACAGGCCCTTGACACGGTCAATGATCTCCTACTACAGTACTTGATCAAGATTATACACAGTACGTGAACTGTACTGTTGACTAACTATGTCTCAGTCTCTGTAACTCTGAGTATACAGTATGTCTCTCCTTATAACTCACTTGTTTAGAAAAGCTGCTGGCCAAATAGGGAAAGAATCAGAAGGAAATGATGTAATTGCCTAGACAAAGCTGTAATCTCACCCCCCTACAAACAACTAAAACATTTATCACAGTCCGACAGACTTGTCGCTTTTTACTGAACACCAGTGAGTGTCAAGCCTGGTTATCAAATCACTATCATTTACATTCTTAGTTGAATACAAACGCTTACATGTTTATCTGTGGTGTGGAAGGGAGGGTCTGGAGCAATCTGTTGGCTAGCTTTAGTGGAAATGCTGAGTGGACAGGGGAAATGTATGTGTGTGCGGTGTGTGTGTGTGATGGAAGCAAAGCTGAACAATCCCTGTGTCATTGGGTGGACTGTTCTGTTAAACTGTCCAAAATCTTGCCACACTTTGATTAAAGATCACATGTTGGCATGGGTGAATCTTCATTGACATGAGAGAGAGAGAGAGAGAGAGAGAGAGAGAGAGAGAGAGAGAGAGAGAGAGAGAGAGAGAGAGAGAGAGAGAGAGAGAGAGAGAGAGAGAGAGAGAGAGAGAGAGAGACTGGCTAACCACAATTAGTTTACTGTGTGTCTGTTCCTTCTCCTAATTGAAAACAGGCTATGTGTTCAGTAGGTAACTAACGATTGAAACATTCAGCAAAACCGTCATTGCCATCTATAATTAGAACTGTTTACAAGGAAGAGACAAAAATGTCCACTTGACTGCCTCTGTTTTGACATAGCTATGTGGTGATGTTGGATGACAGAGGGCTTATTTACTAACAGAGAACCTCCTGCTTGTGAGTTTCTCCCCCAGTGCAATCGCAAAAGAATGAATAGATTGGGAAATCATTTCCTCTGTATATAATAACCCAGCAGTGTTTAGACATATAAGATAATAGCCTTCTATCAGCATATCTCTCTCGCTCTCGCTCTCGCTCTCGCTCTCGCTCTCGCTCTCTCTCTCTCTCTCTCTCTCTCTCTCTCTCTTGGAGGGGAATAAACAAGTGTTTACTGTAGGTTTGTTGGGTAATTGAGGGGGGCGCCAGCCGTGAAGACTTTGAAGTATACAGGTATGCTAATTGCACAAATTTTACCTCAGTATTGTTTCAAGCTGAGACTGGAGGGAACACCAGACGTTTGTACTGCTACTTAGACACACAGTAGGGGTAGAAAAGGGAGTGGCCAGACATTTTAAATGGCAGCTTCATATTCTTGGCATCTTTTTCTCATCTTTCAGGCGATGATGTAGCCTGTGATGTTAAGCATGGCAACAGCTGAGTGTATCTAAGGATAAAGCAGGGAGTGTTGGTTCCTTTTATAATAGGTGTTTACACACTCTCTGTTTCCTGTCCACAGACACTAACTGTAAACTAAGCATTGATGCTACAGGGAATGGGCTTGATTGGGTTGTATGGCCAGTGCTGGGACAAGGAGACTTAAGGCTAATAGTATCATCCATTGATCCATTCATCAGTGTTTTTATAGGACATCTTTTACTGACCTGGAAAACAATTGGCTCACTCTTCAGGGGTCTTAACCAAATTCAAAAAAAAACCCACCAGTTTGGGACTTGGGCTATTTGTAGCAAGTGGTTATTTATGGAGGTTAGCTGGAGCCAGCCTCTGGCTTCTCTGCATGGGGAGCTAACAAGTCATTTGAAGAGGGGGGCGAGAGGCACAATCCCACACTGTCTGATGTCTAGCTGAGCTCAAGCAAGTGGTTGTGAAAACAGTTATTGGAGCATCCTCTGTTGTACCCCGGGGGCATCAAAGTCCAAACACTCCCAGCAGTAATCATTATCAGCTGTGCCCAGCATCAGACATATATCCTGATGTCTACACACATTATGGACACACACACACACACACACACACACACAGATATATAACAGTTATATGGCTCTGAATTATAGTTTGTCAGGTCACAGCTCACTGACTGTAGCTGTTCATTATGCAACATAGATAAGATTCAGGTTCACATTCTGTTTGAAAGAGAAACAAATACTGTATGTATATATGTGTGTTTAGGAAATAGTAAACCTGAACCTTCTCAATGTTGCATAATGACAGCTAAAATATCAATATAGATATATACACTATACAAATATGTGTATAGAGAGAGAGAGAGAGAAAGGGAGAAATAGCAAGTCAACAGCTGTAAACACAATTAGTGATTGGTACTTGGTACTTGGTAAACACACAGGATATGAGCCAATCAGGATGTCCCCTCTCAACCCTTGTGTTATCTTCGGGTCATTCTGACCCATCAGTCATTGTGACCCACCGTCGTATTGCGACAAATTTACCTCATACAAAAACAAAGTGAAGCATTTTCTTTTAACTGTCGGGCTGTCTCAGACCCCCCACATTGGAATGGTTAAAAGAAAATTGTTTTTATTTGTTTTTGTATTGGGTAAAATTGGGTAAACACAACGATGGTTCGTTATGAACCTTTGGGTCATGTGACCCGAAGGCAGCACGAGGGTTAAACACAGAGGCCCCTGGTGTATGACATAAACATTAACTTCAAACGCGTGTGTACATGAATCTCATAAAACTCACTCAGCGGTTGAACTATGTAAATCATGCAGAGGTTTGAGAAAGAGAGAGAGAGGGAGGAAGGGGGAGCGAGCGAAACATGTGGAGTTGATTATGAGCCAGTGATGTCATGTGTCAGGTGATCAGGCCGCAGGCAGCTATGTTGTAGCACTAGTCTCTTCACAAACGGGTGTCTCAGCCTGCAGTCTGAACACTCGCTGCAGTCATGAAGGAGAGTGCGTCCGAGACATCGATAGAGCCGTGCTCTGCCGCCTCACAGCAAGACCTTCCGGGGTTCAATTACTGCATGGGGCACACCCTATATGGTTGTGTGTGTACCACATAATACATAAAAAGATGAATCTTCTTCCTCTAGAACAGTGGTTCTCAAACCTGTCCTCAAGTACCACCATGTTTTAGATGTTTCCCTGCTCCAACACGCCTGATTCAAATAAATGGGGCGTTATCTAGCTCTGTAGAAGCCTGGTAACGAACATGCATTTGAATCAGGTGTGTTGGAGCAGGGAAACATCTAAAACATGCAGGACAGGTGGTACTTGAGGACAGGTTTGAGAAACACTGCTCTAGAAGACTATAGTCACTCAGGTAAGACCAGCTGACTGGGCTTCGCCAGGCCTGATTATTTGGTTCGACCGATACAATAGTGTAGCCGGTGTTGATCGGTTAAACTCACTCCTCAGGTATGTAGCTGGCCACCCGCGCCAGCGAATAGCTAGCTTTTCGTTGGCGTAGCTGGTAGTTGTTCGCGCATGGGATGTCAGAGGTGGCGGGTTCCATCCCTGTGAGGGGCGAACATCGGCCGAGTGTACCTCTGATGGAGCAAGGCCACGTCTGTTACAATAGCTCATTAAGGTTTTGGAGGGAAACAGAAAGGATATGCTTAGTTTTTCCTCTCCACAACACTTAGCAATGCACGGTTCGGAACTTGTGACTAGTTGTGTCTACAAAAGACTTCACATTTTGTACTGATGCATATATGACACTGGATCATGAGGTTGAGGAGCCCATGCTCCAGCATGAGGTGGCCAAAAACTGTTCTGGGGAAAACACACAAGTTATTGAAACAGGCCCAATCCTCGCACTTAACATTTCTCGTCACTGTGTCAGAGGAAGAGCTTGCACCAGAACGTTGCATAATACAGCTTAATTTTGCCATTATTTGCCATTTGGAAGATGTTCACAAAGCTAACTTGTTTGTGTGGCCAACTGTTACAGATAAATCTGAACATCTGGCTTGTTTGAGCCCTAAAGCCTTTGGAAATGTCCAAATTCGGTAACTAGGCAGATCTATTTTGGGTCTCTATTTAGAGGTGTGTGTTTGTTCCAACAAACTATTTATTTTGGGGGTAAACAAGTAAGAAGCTGAGACATCCGTTCGGCAATCTATTACAAAGTAGTATGTGACAATCAAGTATTTTGAAAGTCTCTCAAAAGACAGCAGCATTACATACTATAGGATAAATAACCTTACTTTCCATAAGGCTTTTTTATTTTAGTGTGGTGACTGACATCTATTTGTTCTGGACAACAGAACAAAATGATGTTGGATGTTCTCAGAGAATCTCTATTTCCTTCTTTTTGGCAACTCTCCCTACATTGGTTTGGCAGCAGACTCCAGGCCATTGTACAAACTGTGACATATCAAGTGATTTAGAACTTTCCAGACAGAACATGTCTCTATGTTTCCTTGGTTCACCCTAATGAACATGACTGATGCCCCAGTAAATCCGTTCGGATGCTGAGTTCTCTCTGCTGTTCAAGCAAACAGTAGATTTTCTTCCAATGAACAATAGGAGCTTTTCAACAGGAAGATGAAAGAAGGAATGTGATCCTGTTTATCACTATCACTGTTACATAAAATCAACTGAACCTATTGTTTCAAATTGGAATTATTCGAAACCACAATGTTGACATATATTGAGTATAAATAAGTTAATATGTAATAAGTGTGGATGTATTGATTTGGATACTAAGACTAATTAGCAAGGCACAGTATGGAATGTACAGTTGTTTATTATTCTGTACTATGGTGTCCAAGACAACTTACATTTATTTATCAAAATACATATATATATAATCCACCCACAGAGTCTTACTAAGTGGTCTTTTACGGACACATTTATTGACAGAATGAATGACCTTTCCTGAGGAAAGCCAGAAGGAAATGCTGTAGCCTAAACCACTTGTCTCTCCTCGCTCTCTGGTTTCTTCTTCTCTTAAGCACTGACAGAGAGAACAGATATTGCAGATGTTACACACATCACACTTTTCTTTCCTGGTTTTTAAGACACACACACGTTGGTTGACACTCTCTCTCTCCATGTCTCTCACACACACACATGCACACACACACACACACCGACGAGCACACCCCCATTGAGAGCCAGTAGAGCATAAAGCTCCATATAAGGACATGGTGATGATGTAATGCTTATGGGCAGGGAGCATGCAGTGAGCACATCTCTTATTGTTTGGTTTCCTTGCTGGAATGTCCACACCACAGTCGATGAGAGAGTTGAGAGTACGGCCAAGGATAGAGCTTCAATCAGTGAGAGTTGGATAGACGTATGGCACAGGTAAGAGGCAAAGCATTGAAAGTTTGGGTTCTCTGTACAGGTTTTGAAACTTTCTAAACTGTGGTCATTCTTTACATGTAAATCTCGAACTGTGAGTGAGTGCTGTGATAAGTTTCAAGATTGAAAGATTGTGGGGTTTCTAGATACATTTAGAAGTAGCTTTGTCCAAAAGTATGTAAAAAAACATTCTAAAAATATTTAGCAAGCAGATAATTACTCCTAATGTACCACTTTAATAGCATTATGATTAAAATGTATATGTTCTATGTAATTCACAAATTGTACTTTGGTATATATTATTTTGCTTATGCTATTTATCTTATTGATACAACATTGCTGTTGAGACACCTGTACCTTACTTGTTCTTAAACACTTGTTAAGCAATTACTATACTATGAAGTCCCTCTTAATAAGTGTCCCAAGATACTGTCTATGTAAGTTAAAGCATGTTTCTCTGGCAAGATCCTTTGAACCGTTTTTTATTTTTATTTTTTTTATATTTTTTTTACTTTTTCAAATATATCAATGTCAAGAGAAAGCTAGATGACTGAAATAATGAAAAAGGATGATTTTTCGGGAGATCTGTCGCAGATTTGAAGGATACAGTACATAAGGCTTTACTTCAATTTACCAATGATACAATCTTTAATTTGTCTGCAGTAGATTTATGTCTTAACTAGAGTCAGATTAGTCGGGTTTGTTTCTCATGTTTTAATCTTGACTGTAGTTTACCGTACAGAACTGTCAGGGCTGCTGACAGATTGCCATCTACTGGCCCAACGCAAACTCATTCAATGTGCTTTAAACTAAAGGACACCCACCAATTCACTAACAAATCTATCTTGACATGAATACATGGCATTTACATGAAAACCTCTACATAGCCCGATTTAATCAGTTATAGGAAATTACATTAGACACAGACATGGCCAAAGTACTCAATACACATGCCCAAACTTAAGTCTACTGCCAACATTAAATCGGCAGAAAATTGGAGCCAGAGTTTCTTAGATCGTTGTTTCTCATGTATATATGAGGGAATATCCTCTGTTAGTCAGTGATGATGCACTAATTCCTGCATTTAATTTTTACCATATGCATATTTTAATACATATTTTTACACTGCTTTCAGACGTCCTTTGACTCTACGTTTCTTGTGAATTATTTCAGTAATTTATTCAGTTATTTAACATTCAGGCTGCTGACATCCTGTGTGTTGGTGAGCTTAGGGATCATATCAAAAGGTTATGCATGGGTTGAATCACCATCTGTGCCCTACCCACACCCCACGACATTATTACTGCTTACTGTGCAGTCTGTACAACTTTCCATGACATATTAACTACTTTTGGGAGTGCACCATTTTTGAGCAACTAAAATGTGCTTGTGAAAATAAACTGTGACGGTGTAAGTAATATAGTTAAGATTTAGATGTAAAGTACCATGCAATTAACAGTCAAGTAAAATATGAGTTAAATTTGAGTAATAATGAGTGACATGAGTTATACAGATATTTTGGTATACTGAAAGATTTTAACTAAATTATAAGTTATACACTACAAAAGATGACATGCTGTAGGATTTCTGAACCATTCTTATCTCAGATTAATTTCTCGGGGTAGTGTATTTACTAGAGGTTTTATAAAATTGTATTTAATTAATACATTTTTTAAAGAGGATTACTAACAACATGGGACATAGTCAAATTACATTCCTATAGAAGGAAAACCGTTCTTGGGTCAAGTGATTAATTTAGTGTAATATACACTTCCTACCTTGATCAATTTCATGTAACACATGACAGACAATACACAGTGCATTTCCCAGTCTTGGATAGCCTATATGTCAACAAGTTATGTTAAGCTTGAATGTTTCCGACTGGAGGAAATACATTGACTGAAGTCCAATCCAGGGACTCATTACATCACTGAATAAACAGTGGTGAGAGTAAAGTGATAAGGGTCAATTTAGATTACAAGAAGGCATTAGAGAGAGCTTTACTCATGGTTTCTCTTTGCCAAGGGTTGTATGCTCAACTAACCTGACTTCAGAAGAAAGTCTTCCTATTGAAAAATAAGTAAACTATTAAATCTTTCTGTTTTAGGTATATTAATTAGATAGGACCAGATGTTACATAGGTTTTAAATCACTTGAGCCCGTTATTAACAGCCACAAAAAACAGTGAAATTACAGATGATTTACCTAAAATCAGCTTTGATCAGATCTTTCCCTGCCACACTGGAACATGTGGAATACATTCAATCATTTACTTTTGCCTTCCCCCCTTCCATCCCCGGCAGCCGAACACACGGGGGTGACACATAGTAGGTTGGGTGAGAGAGGGACCCGCCCTGCCTTGATGACATCATGATTCTACACTGGAGGCCTCGTGGAGTCACTGATCCCTCAGAGAGGGGGCTCTGCCCAGCTGCGCTGCAATTGACTCTGGAAGAGGGGGGGGGGGGGGGGGGGGGGGGCGGCGATTCCTCTTTGTATAAAAAGTAGTGGTACTGGTGGTGAGGGAGTTCGAGGTGGGAGGGGCAGAGGAACTCCTTAATTAAGGGATTGTTCCATGCCAGTACGACATCTGTGGAGCGCGCTGGCAGCTGCGCACACACAAGTCATAACATCCCCTCCAACACTGCTGGCACTTGGCCTGGTGTTGTACTGCATGCCAGCCACCATGACCATGACTTCCCCCATATACTCCCAGCAATGTACCATACAATGTATGCCTTTGACGCAGATAAACTGGGTAAAAAAAGACAGAAACACAACTACAGGCCCACAACACAACACATTTTACCACTACCCACCAAATTGGTTGTTAAACTAATGTTTTGAGCACAGAGAAGTAGTCTCTTGAGGCAAGTCTAAAGCTTTAACTCGACTAGGAACAACATTTTCAAATTTGGGTCAGTGCAAACTATCAGCACTCCAGATCTGTCTAGTTGGAAACAGAGATCAGAACAGACAGTTCAAACATTATGTGGAGGGTGCTCTTCCTGAGTGATTTGCAAAGCTCTTCATTTACTTTATCATACATGTTTGGAAAGACACCTGTACAGTAAATCCGTAAGTGTTTTGGTATTCTTTGGTGTGTCTTGGTTATTGGTTATGATTACATAGATCTATTTAGGAGTTTAATAAACCATTTGTGAAGGAATTGGCATCAGGGGAAATAAAAACTTGCCCTGAAAGTATTTTCGGCAATGGGCCTGGGATAGTTAAACACAGGGGAATTTATGATCTGTGAAAGTTTCCATGACATTAAGTTTCAAACTCTTACACCCTTACGATATTTTCAATGGTTGAATAAAATTGGCTCTCATGAGTGTTTGAGTGTTTATTGTGTGCCTTTATTGGGACTAAGACAGGTGTATGGGTCCAAAATGCAACTGAAGGTTTACAATATATCAAGTCTATATGGTTTTCAAATTATTGACTCATTATTACCATTCAGCTATAACACTTCTGTCCATTGTTTACTTTTTTGTGGATTTGTATTTATCACACTGTATCCAAATTCTCTACTGTCAATAAATATGTTAACACATTTTTTGCATTTATATCTGACTTAATACTGTTATAGAGAAGTTCATTCTTTATCTTAAGTTCCTCTTTTGTTTTGTTTTTCCAGACTGAAGCTACTAATTGACCAGGAGAAGGCTTATCAGATAAGAAAGGAGGAAGAGAGCAACAAGAAGGTCAGCAGCCTCAAGGAAGAGTTGACCAAACTGAAGTCATTTGCGTTGATGGTTGTGGATGAGCAGCAGCGTCTTACAGAACAACTGACTCAACAGACAACTAAGGTCCAGGAGCTAACCACCACAACTTCCCAAGCTCAGGAAGAGGTGAGCTCTGCTAATGTCAGACTGCAGGAGGAGGAGAACAAAGTATTCCGCTTAGAGTCAGAGCTACGCGACCAAGCCAGTCGCCACCACCAGGAACAGGAAGCCATGACTGCCAAACTGACCAATGAGGATGCTCAGAGCCGGCAGCTCCGACAGAAGCTGTCCACACTCAGCAGGCAGCTGGACGAGTTAGAGGAGACCAACAAGACTCTGCGAAGGTCTGAGGATGAGCTCCAGGAGCTAAGGGACAAAATCAGTCGTGGGGAGTGCGGCAACTCCAGCCTCATGTCAGAAGTGGAGGAGTTACAGAAAAGGGTCCTGGAGATGGAGGGGAAGGATGAGGAGTTGATCAGGATGGAGGATCAGTGCAGAGACCTCAACAAGAAACTGGAGAAGGAAAGCAGTCAGAGTAGAAGCCTAAAAGCAGAGGTGGACAAGCTCAACCAGAGGATTATGGATCTGGAAAAACTAGAGGACACATTTGGCAAAAGCAAACAAGAGTGTTGTTCGCTGAAGTGTAATCTGGATAAGGAAAAGACCGTGTCCAAGCTTCTGTCCAGTGAGCTTGACGCCCTGAAAGTGAAAGTCAAAGAACTGGAGTCTGTTGAGAGTCAGCTGGAGAAGACAGAACTTACCCTGAAGGAAGATCTCACCAAGCTGAAGACACTGACTGTTATGCTTGTGGATGAGAGAAAGACCATGACTGAGAAGCTCAAACAGATGGAGGATAAGGTCCACAACAGCACAGGCAAACTGCAAGCCGAGCAGGACAAAGTTACCACCGTCACAGAAAAACTAATTGAAGAGAGCAAGAAAGCACTGAGGTCAAAGGCTGATCTGGAGGAGAGAATGTGCAGTGCCACCAAGGACAGAGATGAACTCCAGGCTCAACTCAAAGCCGAGGAGGAAAAGAGCAATGATCTGCAGTCCAAAGTCAGCATGATGAAAAAGAGGCTGCAATCACTGGAGGCAGTGGAAAGGGAATTCTTAAGGAGTAAAGCTAAAGAGGAACAAATCAAGGCACCAACTGCCAATCGTTTTCAACAAGAGGACAACAAAGTCAAGGACTTAACACAGGAAGTTGAACGACTGAGACGCAAATTAAAAGACATGAAGGTGGTGGAGGATGACCTGTTGAAGACAGAGGACGAGTTTGAGTCCCTGGAAAAGAGATACTCTAATGAACACGAGAGGGCCAAGTCCTTGTTGGAAGAGTTGGAAATATCCAGGAATGAACTCTCAAAGTACCAACTGGCAGAAAAGAAAGAATCCAACCAAGAGCATGTTCTATACAAGCGTTTGAAAGAAGAGGAAGCGAAATCTAGTCATCTTACCAGAGAAGTGGCAGCCCTAAAAGAGAAGATCCATGAATACATGGGAACAGAGGAATCCATCTGTCACATGAAGAATGATCACTCGACCTTGCAGAGGAAACTCACCCAGCAAGAGGTTCGGAACAAGGAACTAGCTCGAGAGATGGAGACCCTCACTAGAGAGCTGGAGAGATACAGACGTTTCAGCAAGAGTCTTCGTCCTGGCATGAATGGGCGGCGCTTCTCTGACCTGCATATGTCTACGAAGGAAGTCCAGACTGACCCAGCTGACCATCTGCCAGCCAACTCCAAGAGCGTTGCGCCACTGGAACGTGCTGTGGTGAATGGAAAACTGTACGAGGAGAGTGATCCAGAGGAAGATCCGAATTACAATCACGAACTTCCCCTCACAAAGTGTAACCCGTCCCTCATCAACAATGTCAATAACCTGAACAACAACATGAGAAGAGCCAGAGTCCCTTTACTTAAGAGCAAAGAGAGCCCCCAACTGGTCAATGGCAAAGTGCAACCCAGACTGAATGGAAACCATGTTCAGCAAGATTTGGTTTTGACACACAGTCCTGGGCAGCCATTGCACATCAAGGTGACTCCAGATCATGGCCACAACACAGCCATGCTTGAGATAACCAGTCCCACTACAGAAAACACCCAATCATTCACCAGCACTGCAGTCATACCCACAAGTGGAGGTCCGCCTAAACCGAGAATCACCATCATACAGAATGCATCCATTTCTCCAACAGCAAAATCTAAAGGTTCGTCGTCATCATCTGAGGGCATCTGCACTCCGGACAGGGCTGTGTCACCTTTCACTATGGCTACCTATTCAAGGGCCATGACCCCAGACTCTTCTGGTTCTGTGACTCCGGACCGAGCGATGTCACCCATCCAGATCGTGTCCGTCACTACCGGCACCCCTGACCGATCCTTGTCAACTGAGCCGGTAGAGGTCGTTGGGGGTCATGCCGTGTTTCGGGTGACACCTGAGAGGCAGAGCAGCTGGCAGGTTCAGAGGTCAAACAGCACGGGCCCAAAGGTCATCACAACAGAAGACAACAAAATTCACATACATTTAGGAAGCCCCTTCATTCAGAGTATTAACAGTCCATCCCAGCCTGTCAGTCCTTGCTATACACCTGGGCAGGAGCCAAGAACTCCACTGTCCAATGGTACACCTACAAAAAGCAACAGCAAAATCACAAGTAGTATCACTATAAAACCCACCTCCAACCCAATCCAAAGACCTTCACATATTACAGTAAGTAATGCCTATAACTGACACCTTACCGCCCCCACCCCCCCTAAAAAAAAATCCCATCATACCCACCACCAACACTCATCGACCCATCCACCTTTTTCGTTTGATGTTGTTTAGAACCTGATCCATATTTAATTTCTCCATTCTATCAGTCGTAGTTGTAAATGTGTTTGGTTCTATTTGGTTTGTTAGTTTGTTGGATTCTGTTTGGAAAGATGTTTGCATGCATGAAGTCTTATTTCATCCCATAAAAATTAACACTTTGAAAGCACTAGAAACTTTAGTTTAATTCTTGTGTGCACTTACTGTATTCGCTCAATGGTGAATTGCCATGTAACAAGACTATTCACGGATGTACCCTTTTAATTCTGTTTATACTTCATATTACACAACTTGCATTTGTCAAAGTTTATTTCTTTTCTAAAATTAAAGTGTGCCAAAAATTGTCATATGTTTTAGTTTGTCATCCATGCCTGCATATCTTATTTACTCACTCAAAATTGTGCAAAACAACGCATGATGAATGATGGAGTTTGAAGATAATGATCTGGTTTACAGAACCAGAATAAAATCTATATTCAGATTGGATTTTATTGCAAACAACGCATGTACATTTGAATTGAAATGTTGAAATGGTATTGTGCCAATGAAAGCTATGACAAAGTGACAGTCAATAGTTCATTTCATTACACTTTTTTAAGTATCTGAACCAGACAGGATCCTGGAGGAACCCCCATGTTCACAACGTGCAGCGTTTACATAAAATGACAAGGAAGGAAAAAAAAGGGATTCTGACATGTGTTTGCTTGGTTGGGTTAAATTCATAGGCTGATGTCATAGTTACTCCCACCATCCAAAACACAGAAACCCAGTTACTGAGAGTAAAAACTAGCATGAGTGAATCTGAAGTCCTATTTAATGATACAATGGAAAGTTTGCTTGGTTCTGAAATATTTTAACTGTAAGTCCTCCATAAATGTAGTTGATGGCTTTTCCAAAATTTTCCAGAAAAGGCTTATTTATTTTTCCGATTTTTCTAATTATTCAATAATTTGATTGCAGAGGGTTGAAGTCAAAGCAATTCAGCACACGACACTGCTTCAACATTTCACATATTTGAACTTGTCTTGTATTTGAGGCCATTGAACCTTTACTCAGAAAAATAGGTTATACAACACACATACGGGTGTACCTCACATCTTGAATAGATGATAGGCTCACTGTATGTTACAGTATGTATGTATCACTATATGCTATCTTAAATGTTGCATGCTTACTGGACACAGGCAATTTGCAAATCAGCAAAGTGGAAGAAAAATCATTACAATCCTTAAGCTTCCGCTGTCGGTATTCGGAGATCAGAGACAGAATTTAAATGGTACTGCATTGGCTCATACACACATAGGCACACAAAACGACCAAGTCCAAGAATAAGTTGCCTGCCAAACAAGTTGCTATTCATTCATGGGGATTGGAACAGCTGTGAGTAAAAAATACATTGTTCTTTGTCCTTGCACATCCCCAAATGCCTCATTTAAGATCACTGTAGGCTGACTTCTACTGAGAAAGGCCTGATTTTAAACATTGGAGATTTAGTTAAAATAATGTACTCAAATCAAACCAAACTATTTAGGCTAAATCACCTTCTACTTCTTCGGGGTACCAATTTCCAGGGTCAGTTTTCGAAACTTAACCCTAATCAAAGCAACCCGGGTGATGTACACACCTCAAAATACAGAAGTGTTTTACATAATAAGAAAACAGCAAACCACTCAGTGACATGGCCAATTTTGAACAAAGGTCCATGTGAATAAAATAGTATCCTGGGGAGTTTAACTTGAGTTCAAAGTGCCTCTTTACCACTCCAATCCAAGCGCCACCAAACAAATCCTGTGTTTGGTTGCCATGGAGAGAGCTGTGCCAGTATTGCAGAACACATGCTGGTCCCTGGCAGGAGAAATGCAAACCCTGACTCTATCCTGCTCCTGGGATTCAATAGGAGACATTTAATTATGGGTCACCAGTGTAACATCAATATCACGGCCCCCTTGACATGATCTCTGTAGAGTTTTTTTGGTCAACTGCCTTTGCTAAAGGGATTAGTCTCTGCCCAAAACCATGTTTCAGATGTATGACCCCATTAGGTTCACAGTACTGTCCATCGTACAAATAATTATGTTCTAAGGCACGTTGTGGTTTCATCCTCAGAAAGCAACCACACCAAACTGACCTTATCCTTTAATTCTTCAACAGCTTAGATGTTACCGCACAGGTGTGGGTTTCACAAAGGAGATCTTTGATGAATAGTGATCAGTTGTTCCTAAAGACCACAAAACACACGAGCACAAGCACATATTCTCAGAGCAATAATGACTCGTATGTGAATTCACCATGTGGCAACACTGAGTAAGATAATTATTTAAATTTAAATAATTTTGCAGATGCTAACATTACATTATACAACAGTTGAGGAGCTGATTCTGCAGGAAACAGAAAAGTCATCCAAACAATGTTAATGGATTTGACACCACATCACAGAAACCTCCAAATATACACAAACTCCATGCTTTCCTTTTTTGTTCCCCTCTTACTCTTATTGCTATTGTTTGGTGAAACTTATTCCATTGACTCACTTTAAGTTTAGATGACCAGACCAAAATCACAGATTATATTATATGTATTCTCACTATACATTATGTCCACTTAGCAATTACATGAAAACACTGTCATTTTGGAAACACAGCAGAGGCACTCAAAAACATATCATTTGGCACCATCTAGTGGTCAAGGGTATTTTGTAATGGTTTGGGACCTGCATTATGTTGAATTCAGAAATAGTTGAATCAGAGGGTAAACTACATTTTTATTTCTCTCTCTTCTCCCAGATACCTATAGAAGCATTCCGACGTCCAGGCCCAACAAGGATCCCTAAACCCAAAGGCTACAGCATGCCTAAAGGGACAAACAGTGTGGTAAATCCAGGCCAGGGCAAAGGTCAGCCTCTTCCTCTAGCCACAGGGAAAGACCAACACACAAGTCCAGCAAACAACCTCAATATGATCAACCGCCCCACAAAAATATGACATTTATGATTCTGGTTCCATCTGAGTATCTTTTTAAAGGGTGTCTTGACAACCTTTTAATACATTGGCTATCCTACATGTGCAACAAGACTAAAGCTGGCAAGGAACTTTATTTTCTGGTGTGCACAGACACAGTTCTACTTACCGGTGTGTGAACACTAACCCATATATGGCTCATTCAATCACAGAAAATATATTTTCACACTGATCAGATGATGTAGACCTGTTACTGCAAATTGCAGATCAAATACTGTGACATTATAGTATTGTAAGTAGATAATAAATAATAATAATGTTCTTGTTGTATCGTTTTTGATGTTATCTGATGTGCATCCTGTACTTCAGATATGTCCCAAGTTCATGGCAAAAGAGTCATTCTCTGGCAATAATGTACATAAAGATGTATTATTGGTTATTGATGTATTATGAGTGTAATCTTCTCAGAGATGGTCTATACAGTGTAATAGTTACATGTGGTTATCTTGATGTGGTTATCAATAAAGATTTTTTATACCTTCCTTTTGTTTTCCTGTTGTTGACTGATTTATTATCGAAACATGTAGCCTAGGAGTAGTATGCTGGAAACGAACACGTATTGCTTATTTTTATATATTTTATTGAGTAATTTATTTCCTTATAGATTGCACAGATAACATTTTAGGAAATTAACAGTAAGGTTCTTTTTTTCCACGTTTCCGGTTTCCTTTAATGTTCATCGCCTTTACATTTTGCGCCTGACCGACGTTGACCAATCTTTGGTTGAAGCCAAATTAAACCACGCCCGCGCGGCAAATTCTTGTTAATGCAAGTTGCGCCTCTTCTTCATTTGAGTTTAGCATAGGCGGGAAGAGTACTTTTCTGATTTGCTTACCTTAGATATGTAGTTTGTATAGCAGACTATCAACAGTTAGTTTAGGACTGTCAATGCACTTTTAATAATGTACGTGTTTATTTTTTTCTAAACGTTTACCTTTACACCGAGGCTAACCGAGCGGCTCTGTTTCATTTTACCAGGATAGCTACCCAACTAGTTTTCGCAGGCTAACAGAAACTTAGGGTCAAGGGAAAATAAATTGTGTATCTTATTTTTGTAAATAAGTACTGTACAATGGCAGCCATATGTCAGCCCAGACGTGCCTTGATGGAAATTTGTCCTCCACAGCCCAAAATTGCAGGTATGTGACTTTAATGTTGCTGATGATGTTTGCTAACTACTAACCACAACTTGATTTCTAGCTACATAAACTAGAGATTGCTAGCTAGCTGACAACAAATTCATTTTTTTTTTGTAAAGAAAGTGTTGATGCTCCACGCGCCAACTCCATATACGTCTCATTGGCACGCGCGCAATCATGGAGACAATCAATGTTCACCAAGCAGATGGCTGGCTAACTAGCATCTGTAGCTAGCTAACTTGATAAACCACACTTTAGTGTTTATTTATTGCATAGCGAACCCATCCTGATAAATATGGCGTTGCCATTAAGCAATCTTGTTACATGCAAAGTTAAAGTTTACGTTTTGTCGATGTATTGTAGCCAGGATACGAAGGTCCTATATGGAGATTCTGAGTTCCCGATTGGACCCGTTGTCTGCCACCAGCAGAAGCAGGAATCTGAACATCAGTTCTAGGCGTGGGCAGTCGTGTAAGTTCCACCTCCAGTTTTCAGTCAGAATTAACATTACTGATTGGACACACTGCAACCATGTATAAGTTAGCTTCAAGTTTTTCCCTACAAAATCAGGACCAGTGGTGCCTGTATTCTGTACCTTGTTGTGTGCCACCATCTTGGATATCCTCCATAATATTTGACTTGCCAACCACATGTTAGCAATACATGAATAAAATAAACTCAAAGAAGTTGCCTGTGATTCATTTAACTCATTGTCCACAGTAGATACAACCCTCATCAGACCACTCAGTCTCCATGATGACCACAGTGACAAGATGGAGGACAATCAGACTGTTCTCTCAAAGCAGCAGCTGGTGCAGCACATCAAATCCCTTATCACTAAACAGGTGAAGATAATGATGCCATCTCCTATCTGATTGAACTCACAATGAGTTACTACTTTAAATTAACAGATGTGTGCAATTTAATTGTTGGAGGTATAGTGTTCAAATGTTTTTCAAACTATTCTCAAATATCTGTATATTTGACCTACATTTGTCTGTGTATCAGTCACAGAGACAGCACGTCCAGACACCAACCTCAGACTTGAAACTCTTACAAGAGGACCTTCACCTAAAGAAGGCCAACGTCTACAGGTCTATACCGTACTCACGGCTGGAGTCAAACAGAGATGCACACTGCTACAGAAAGGCCTTCCCACACTTGGTGGCATTTAAAGTGAGTGAAGGTTGTTCATCATAGACAACGGCGTACAGTCTATTTTGCCTAATGCTCCTTCTGTAATAGATTGTATCTTTGCTTTCCTCATGTCCTTTTGTAAAGATTGATCCACGAGAATGTCTAAATCATGTTCCTGTTCTTCTAAGGTTTCATGCCAGGAAGGAGGAAGAGCACTGCTGCAGAGGGAGGACTGGGACTCGGTCCTGGAGCATGCCCTAGTGGCATGGCGGTACACGAGCGAGTTGCCCCAGTGGGACACCAGCAGCCACAACACAGTGAGGGAGCAGTGTTTCAGCGTGTTGGCTGCACACTGCCTCACTTCTCTCCAGCACCAGCCACCTCTGCTGAGCAGAGCCACAGAGCTCCTTAGACGGTAAGCTAGCTAGTCTGACTTAGGAAAATATAATGGCGGAATACCAAGATATGGGCTACAAGGACTGCAAGTTTGACATGCTCATGAAACATTAATTTTGTTTTTCTTTCTTGGGTTTCTAGGTTTAAGATGGCACAAGTGCACAGCTCGATAATTGTGCCCTGCATTCAGGAGTTGCAGAGGATCCTAAGGCAAGCTCAGGAATCTGCCACAAACCATTGAAGTGTATCACAACAACTAACCATTGCTGGCAACATTCACATGTGCCTTCAAGTCTGCATGGTTTTGTATTGACCAGGGAGGCCTATGAAACAATGGTTGCCATGCCAGTGAAAAGTTGTCACTCAATGAACAATAGTTTTTGTGCGGTGACCCAGATGTGGCCCTCATTGTACTGTCTGTTCTGGTTGGGTTACTTGTACTTAGCGTACCTCCAAAGTTATTCATGTTAAAGCTTTTATAAATGTGGGTTGGGTGTTTAACGAATTCAACGCAGGAGATGGCTTTGATTAATTTATAATGAGAAGATCTTGAGAATTTTAGATCTACGGTATAATATTTTCATATGAAATCAGTTTTGGACCCTTCAACCAACCATTGAAACAATGACTATTTCCATTATAAGAAAATGGTGGAATAGCCTTAACTTTTTGTGTTACCTTAATAAGGAGAATGTCATTGCTGAAAGCCACAATACTTGAAACGTCCTTAACTTTGGCTGAATGACTTGGCTGAACCTGTTTTAATGTCTTTGTTGAAATACTTTTGTCTGTGCCATCATTGTTTACATTGTTCCAACGTCCTGAAAACTTGATATTTTTGATGAAAGTAGCTAATTTAAATAAATGTTGAGCTGTTAAATTGAGCATATTTAGTTGATTCATAGTTAGACTTTATATTGCACTCATGGAATTATTAGACGTCATCATAGAACCTCTGCTGCCTCACTGGTGATTAGGTGTAGTGGGCCAGCATACTAAGATGCATACAAAGTTCATTGTTTGACAAGGAAATATTAAAATGGCCCAAACCTTTAAAAACATATCTGAGGCAAACATTTTTTATATCATTGTTTTACATGTAGCCTAGCCTACGTAATTCACTGAAATGACGTACAAGCCTGGCTTCCTACTTTCATTTTCGTTTTTGTCCTAGCGAGGCACATTTGATTTGCGTTAATACAAGTTTTTTTCCTTTCTCGCAATTAAACTATGGTCAGGATGAACTCTAAGATGTTTATTGTGTTACTCGTTCTGGTAAATACTGTGAAGGCGACCGAATCAAGTAAGTACAGTATAAGTTATAGCCTAACGTTGTTGCAAAAAACGTTTAAAGGAAACAAATGGCATGTGACGTTTAAAGGATATAGGCATACTGTAGACAATTCTTCATTTACAGAGTCAACAAAGTAGTTATTCGAGCTATTACTGATGCGCTTCATCAGTATCAAAAACAAATATGGATTTTGATGGCTTTTTGGGGCGAAGGGCGTAGCCTTCTAGCTTATTAACTTATCTTGTCGACGTTATGTAGCTAGCCTACATATGGTTTTACGTTTACCGTTTTCACTTTGACTTTAAAGAGAACGTTACTCCTTTCTTTTTTTTTTTTACTAAAACGTGAATTGCTGAATGATTTAAGAGCACAACATAAATTGACCTTATATTTGCCTATTCAACTATGTTTTACTATACGTCGGTTCTTTACTAATGCAATCTATTTCTCTCCAGATACCATTTCCTTAAAAGTTGGCGACCAGCTTGCGCTTCCAGGTGGCATAAATAAGTCTGTAAAACAAATCCTTTGGAAACTAAACGCCAACAAGGTGGTAGAGTGGGACCCATTCTTTAACACAACCGTGTATGGTGTATTCGAGAAACGCACAACTTTGGACATTGCCACTGGAAATATTTCAATTCGTGATGTGCGGACATCAGACAGTGGAATGTTCTCTTTTGAGTTCGATCACACACAACATAAGTCATTTAAAATAGCAGTGATCAGTAAGTGAGAAATTGTGTGTTGTGTCTTTCAACAGTATACTGGCTAGTCATAGCATATAATAGTACTTTTGAATGCGTTTGTGAGAGAAAAGGAGGGTAGGAATATGGCTGTAGATATCTCCTAACCAATGGCTTTATCTGTTCCCCATTGACAGACGAAGTAGCCACACCCACAATTAACTTTACCTGTGACACAGCCATGACCTCATGCAATCTTACCTGTGTGGGAGACGTCGCTGGAGCCGGGACAGTGATCTACAACTGGAAAGCAAATGGAGCGAAACTCAATGTTTCAGACAAAAACCATATCACTGAAAATAACAATATTGAAGCATTCACCTGTATGATGGAGAACAGTGTGAGCCAGAAGGAGAGTGCATCCCTCAATAACCCATTGTATTCTCCAGTTCCGACTCCTTCAGGTGAGTACCCATGGGCTATAAACATGTGCAGTATGCCATACACCTTCCAGACATATTTTAGCAAGCATCTTTTGGAACCATGAACATGTAGAAAGAAGGAAGTGTTTGAGAAATGTGTCATGGTTTTACAGGGAACCAAAATTGAACTATTTGCAGATGGTAACTATCCAGTATAAGTATAGATTTAAAATGACCTTACTACCTTTTATTTTCAGTGAAACCGGTATTGCCATCAAAGACCCTGCTTGGTATTTCACTCTTCGTTTTATTAATCACTTCAATCTTTGTGTTCGTCTTCATGCACAAATGTAAATCAGGTGAGGACCATTTGGATTTGTATCTTCATGTTTCATGTTCATGTTGTCACTGGGGACCTTTTAATTGAAGTATTAAAGACTAGGTCTGCATATGGTTCTCTTTGATATGTATTATCTATGTTCCTATAATTTCAGAATAAGAGTTAAGATACAGTTCAGTGTGTAAATTAAGAAAGTTTATATTTTTGTCTTTTGTAACTTGGCATGTTCAAATGTTTGAATCTGAATCTAAATGTATTTCTGGATTTCCCAGGAGTTTGGTTCTATGAGACAGGTAAGGTGATACTATCTCTATTTCTTTTGTCATGTTTTCTTTTCCTCTGATTACAAACATCCAACTCCCTAAGTACTCATTTAGGAGCAAATATAACTCTCTTGTTTGACTGTTCCTTAGACTCCATGCCTTGGGAAACAGGTAAGAGTCGATCGATTCTTTATTTGACTGTGCTTGGAATTCTTAGGGTCTTTTTAAAAACGGTCTTTTATAATACAAGCCTTAAGAGGTACAACACGTGAGTCTGTTCCCTTTCTAGACTACTCTGACCCCATGTCTGTCTAATTATGCATCTCTTGACCATTCTAGACTTTTGGAGAAAACAGGGAAACTCTGGTAAGTGTTTTACAAAATATGAATTGCATCATCCATCGTTTAACCTAATATGAGTCACTGTATAGAATGTGCTGATGCAGGTGACCAAGAGTCCCCGGAGATCAACCAATCAAAGAAGGGCGTCAAAGCTGGAGCTGCTGAGGATGCAGTAGCAAAGGGGCCAAAAGAAGGTGAGCTTCAATATATACAAATGTAGGACTACTACAAATGTTGACATTTTTCCTTTTTTTTTACACTTTTAGTCATTCAGCAGACGCTCTTATCCAGAGCGACTTACAGTAAGTACAGGGACATTCCCCCTGAAGCAAGTAGGGTGAAGTGCCTTGCCCAAAGACACAATGTCATTTTGCACGGCCGGGAATCGAACTGGCAACCTTCAGATTACTAGCCCGATTCCCTAACCGCTCAGCCACCTGACTCCTCCCCTTGACACCATAAGCATTTGGTGAGACTCCTTTTTTAACTTATGAAAGTAGATTGGAATATGGTAAAAAGGTGCGTTCTCGGCAGTACCTCCAAAGACATCGGAATGAGATAGGTTATATATTTATTTTGTTAGTAAACCCATGATTTGCTTGTCAGTGTGAAGAGGGAAAAACTTACCTTTAAATCGTGTTGTGTATGTTTTTATTCAGAAGACAAACTGATGACTTCATGGAGCAGAGCTGAAGAAGATGCTAGTTGTTTGAATGGTATGTTTGACCACAGTTGGTGTTGTTGAATAAGTCACAACATTTCTAATGACAACATGATTGTTGGTTGAAAATCCAGGCCACCACTAGATTTATTACCTAGGACTATATACCATTATCATTATTATTTTTTACCTTGTATTATCTAGCTGTTGCAGTAATGTAATATTCTAAAACAATCATTTTATAACGGACTTTGTGTTGATCTGTTTTAGAGAATGGAACCTAGGTTACTCATGAACCATAATGATGGATCATGATGAGTGATGGCACAGAGGATCACTGTCACCAATCTCATCCAGTTACTCTGTACTATTGGTGAATGAAGAACAGCCATGCTGACCCAATGTCTGAACTATGCCGATGTCGAAAGTACACCTGAGATAACCCTGCTTGTACAGTATTTGTGTATGTATGTATGTATGTATGTATGTATGTATGTATGTATGTATGTATGTGTGTACACAAACCTAGTTTTTTATTATTATTGTGCCTATATGTTACACGTAGTGTACAGTGGATGGGTCACACAAAGTATAGGTCACACAACTTATGCGGTTGTAAAACAGTTTGAGCTATTTCAAAATAGTTTGAAATGAGTCAAGCACTGTTGTCTTAAAGTATTCTGTTCATTTCATGGAATGACATTTCTCTTGTTTTTGTAGTGCTTATGGGACAAACTGGGAGGTGTAAAATGTGAGCCTTTAAACTATTTCAACAGAATGAACATTGAAAACTATTTTTTTAATCGCATGACTTCTAACATTTGAATGTAAACAACCTGTATTGATTAACCCTGTGTGTATGTCTCTTTGAATAAATCCACTCTGTTTTGTGTGTAAGAGTTTTGATATGTATAAAATAAAATGTATAGCCATTAAACAGTGCAGTACTCATTGCAGACCTACAAAGATGTCTATTAAAATCTCTGGTAATTTCTGAATTGAATTTATCTGAAATGCATGCAGTCCAAACAGGAAGTTTGTCTGATCTGTTACATTACTTCCCATGTCAGCCCTCTCATGCCATCTACTGGACATAGAGAGCACTGCTGTTCAGGTCAGCTACCAACACAAACAATTCTATTTCAGGCTTTGACTCCTACCATACTTAAGTTTCACACCCTGTGCTAAATTGTGGGACACACCAATATTTGTATTTTTTATTTAAAAACCAAAACACAACATAATTCAACCGATTTCATATCACAAAAATGTAACAAATTCCCCAAATCTGCCCCCAAAAGACAGTCTAAAGCCAGCAGAAGTAAGCTTCTGATGCTAAACACAAGTGTTCAGTCAATCTGACAGGATCCCAAGGGACTGTGGTCCCTAAACCTTGGGCAGATGTCCATCTCTGCCGCAAGGTGGATGAAGGATAGAGACTAGGGAGATAACTGAAGGATCTTCCCAGACCTCTTCACCTCAGCGTTTTGTGCCACAGGTCAAAGCAGGGCACCACGTGGAGCCGGACGTACTTCTGCCCGCCGGTGGAGCACTCCAGACAGCCGTAGACCGTCTCCCTCCGCTGGTGTCCCATGCCGCAGAGAGAGCATGGACCTTTCGGGATGTTATGGTTGAGGAGGTTGACACGGGTGTGCGAGCCCTCCCTCAGGTAGGTAGTAGACAGGTCTGTCATGCTGGCTGCTTTCTCATAGTAGTCAGTCACCACGTCATCCATGTAGGTGTCTGATTGGGTGAGCTCCTCGAATGTCCGGTCGTCTGAAAAAAAAGAGGAAAAAGACAGCAAAAGAGGGGGTTATGGGGATAAGAATTGGAGAAACCTCAGTTTAAACTGATTGTGCTGATTTGAACCTTATACTTTTCCAAATTGTCTTTTGACCCCATACTGTGCAGTAAGTGAGAAGTCAGTTTCTCAACAAAGCTTCATCAGATATTTTTGATTAGTCGTAGTTCTGCTATTGAAATGCGAGGGAGAGCCAGGAAGTTAGATGCGTCCCACCTGCTCTGAAGGGGTTGCCGTAGACGATTCCGGATAAGAACCTTCGTAGGCGTCCCATAGAGAAGCGACCAATGAAGCCTCCCAGCTGTTCTCTGATCTGCTCCTTTTCAAATCCACCCAGTGAATCCGGGGCCACACATATGTCTGTTTACATAGTGTAGAAGGTGTGTGTGTGTGTAAGAGAGAGAGAATTGTGAGTTTTTTGACACGGTGTGACTGTATGAACATAACCCTTAATGTGTAACTTACCTAGTCGGCCATCGATTCGAACATAAAGCTCAAATATGCTGAATGCTATGGTGGTGTGAGCTGGGATAACTATGGCCTTGTCTCGCCCTTTGGGGTTCCGACCATCGTCGATCTGAAACTGTTGTACAGCAGTAGGTGAGACAGCAGGTGATCAACCGTTCAACACTTAACTTAACCGTGACCAACACACATCTCAGGTGTCAGTGTGTGTGTGTGTGTAAGTGTGTGTGTGTTTACCCTCATAGTAGTCCCTCGCATGCCTGCATGGACGGTGAGAGAACACTGGCGTGTGGTGCGTATACTTTCCATGACAACACAGAGAACACTCCGCCCACTTTCCTTGGACTGACGAACGAGGCAGTGATCCAGATCCACCTTCCTGAGGATGGTGGAATGGAGGAAAAGCCAGAACACAGACATAAGTCAGAAACACTAGATGCATATCATTATTCATGAGTAAGCCCATGTGTAAACATTACCTCTTGTCTACACAAATGCCTATTGGCAATGTCTTCAAACTGGATCAACACTTGACTGAAACTGTTTTCCGTTCTGGTGTGTACCTGGAGGTGAGTTCCCTGAGTAGAGTTGGCACCTCCACCTCGTGCTTGGTGACGATCCCAAAGGAGGCTTTGACTGCCACAGAGTCCGACCCACTGATGTTGAATCCCACATCATTCATAAGGTGGTTCCCAAGTCTGCCGTTTAGGGACACGTCTGACTTGTCCTCATAGTTGAGGAGTTGGTAGGATGACACACCTATTTGGTTACATTAGGACACAGATTAGGACAACCAGTCAAATACAGTGTACACAACACAGAATTTGTTGTTGCCCTTATCAATCTTACATTAAGTTATAATTGACTACATGCAATAATTTTGTCTCACTTTAGATTGAATGAAATTCCCTTCATGCAATTTTATGTACCTGCTGTGATCTCTTTCTCACCCACCAGGATGTCTTTTAGTGAGAATGGGGTTGAGGCATATTTTGTTTTCTTCCAGAAATGCCTCTTCCTCTTTCTCGTGACCAGGCTAAGGGGCTGGTAGCGGTCAGCTTCACTCAAGCTTGGCACGGGGATCAGACGCCCTGTGTCCCCGACCTGCTTCACAAAGTTCTTCGTTGCCGCTGCAAACATTCTAGTATCCGCAAAAATGGGGTCTTGCTGCTAGGAAAGCATGACAAGCTCAAATACTTTGGCTTGTTGTTAAGTATTTGGTGTTGAATTTGGTATAGTTGAGTTTGCAGCTAAAAGGCCCATGTTTTCTTCCCTTAGACTCACACTGAGTACGAGACAGGTGTCCTCACTGCAGGAACGGTGTGGCTTGTGGATTGAAGCTCTTGAATAATAGAAAGACACTGTAAGGGGATATGGGACAAGCTGTTATGTTAACCTGATAGTCACCCACTGCCCTGGTTCTTCCTGTCAGGTGACCAATGTGCTCATTGATGCTTGCGGTCCAAGTCATAGTGTACCTCTGTTTTGTTCGGGTAGAGACTGATGTAGACGGAAAGCATGGCCCACGACCCAATACACAGTGCCTACCAGGCAGGCTGAAGGTCATGGGAGAGATTTACAGTATACTGTATGTTCAAGGCAGCACCACTGTATGATGAGTGTGTTCTATCTCCCTTGGAAATCTCAGGGCCCCATTTCAGCTAATCTCCAGGCAGAATATATTTGATAACGTTTACAAATTAAAAATCCATATGTTGTGTACAGTACGTAAACATCTGTCCTTCGTGTCATGAAGACACGAAGCCAGGTTGTATTTTTAGAGTCATGGGGAGGGGGGGGATTCGGTCTGTATAGTATTTGGAAAGTCCTGGGCTTAGATTATTACTATTAAATGAATTATTTATAAGTATAGGATTATAAACAAGGGTACTGAATTCCTCATAACTCCTGAAACGTAAATTCCATCTTTTAAGGTCTTTCAAGGTCTGCTAATATAGCATTTGACATATTTTTACAAGTTGAAAGAGTTGCAAACCTGGATTGTAAAAATAGTACTTTCCTGCATAGTCCACACATTTGTGGACAAAAAAATACTAAATACAGAATAGGCTATAACTTTGTTCTTTCAGCTCTTTACCCAGTAAAGAGCTCTTTACCCAGTAAAGAGCTGAATTACTGTTTTAAATGAATTACAGTAAAAACTGTGGGTAGTTGGCAAAGAAATGCTTTCTATGGTTTTTCCACACTAGTTTTTTGTTACATTGGGCAGTCTCTTCAGGTACAGTAAATAACCAGATAAGCATTATAAAGATAAGATAAAACGTTGCCAAAATGCAATTGCATAATGTTAATACAAATGGAAAAAAGATAACACATGCCTCAACTCTAAATCTTAAACCAAATTCTAATATGATTCATCAAACCAATATCAGTGAAGACGATCAGATATAAATTCAAAACACATATTTGTGTCACATACTGTACATGTACTCTACAGAACATATTTCTAATTGTACAGATGACAGAATTGTGTATGACTGCGTGTTTAGAGGGAGCTTTGCATTTCAAACTGACCCGATGGTCCCAGTTTCCCTTGTCGGTAAATCATCTGCCTGGTCTTTTAACGCCTCTAAAACAGGCCACACAACTCTGATAACTTCAAAGCTGCTCTCTGTGTTCAACACCAGAATCACAGGTGGACCAGCAGACAGTGATGGAGGAGATGGTAGTGTCACAGTCATCTTCTGTCCTTTACTTGAAGGGTTTTGTGCTTTCTTCAAAGAAAGGAAAAAATCTCTGGTGTTGTCATTCCCACAAACTGGCCCACAAGAGTAACGCTGGAAATCAAATTAAATGGAGATGCATGTGACTTCAGTAAACAGTCCGGAATAGCAATCAGCAAAGACATGCTGAAGATATAGGTAAAAAATATGTAGCCAAACACTGTATTTCTCCTCTAGTAAAGTAGGAGTTGAAAAGTATGTTCTGGAAAATTATTTCTTTTAATCTTGCCTGAGTAAGTAGTCGTTTTAATGGTTGTATCCACAACTGTTTGTAATGACATACTGTATTTTGTTCCTGAGTCTTTTTCATCTTCACAGAGGGCATCCCTCACTGGGGCACAGCTGTCTGGAGACCAAAAAAATAGGAAAAAAGCAGGCCAAATGATAGGTTGAGTCAAAGCATGGAGAGAGGGAGAGTGGGGCATGAGAGAGAGAGAGTGAGAGAGAGCTAGTTTGTTATATCCTATCCAGTTCAGGCAGTCATTCTGCCTTCACAGGAATGCTTGGATGTTATTCTGAATGGTATAACTTCTTCATCCTCTTGTCCTGACCCTCTGCCTCTCGGTTTGGAGAAGGTGCGTGTTTCCCCTACAGACATGGACACCTCCGGGCGCTCCAGGATTATTCTATGTGTGGCAATATCCTTGGCTCAAGTGTTTTCAGTGACCACTCAGCATGTCAAGCCAGGTGAGTAAATGTAAAAGTCAATACTGTTATCAAAGTACTGTATCTCTGAATGACACAATGCGATGCAAGGTGCGGCTGAATTTCGGAACGACTGTAGGCTGAACTCTCAGTCTACAGTACTTATTATTGTGGTGTGAAGAGAGAGAGAGAGTTTAGGTTGGCATAGTTGCTCAGATCACCAATATCAATGAGAGCTTTTTTTTTTTTTACTTCATGACTGTAATATTTTGCAATCATTGTAATCATTTGCATCCCTAAAACAATTAATGATACAGAATATCTGTGTCTTTAATGTTGTGATGGTCATTGTTTGCTTGAAAACATATAGGATTGTATATTAAGTGAAGACAGTTTCTATATATGTAATTCTCTTCTTTTGAGCATACACAATATCACACAATATCTTCTTCTTAAACTTTCAGGGTGCTTCATGCTGTATTTAAATATTACTATCTATAAAGTATGTCTAACTATGTCTAATGTTCAGAGTATTGTACACTCATTTCCGCCACCCACAGCAGATATAGTCCAACTTCCACACTGCTCTGCCACCCAACATCGAAACCACAGTGGCCATCATGGTGTCTGACCCTGAATCAAACATCACACCCAAATAGACTAACCCAAACCAAACCATAATTATTGTTGAAGGAAGTCAAAGGACAACACAGGTGTTGAACGCTGGCTGACAAATAAAATGTCAATAGATTAAGCATGCAATTCTTTTTTTTGTGCATTTATTTGAATTAATAACTGATTCAACATTCCCTTGTAAAATAGACAGCTAAAACCAAAATATGATTAATCTATGATACCCTTTAATCTGAAATGTCTCAAACAGATCAGTTCCTGATTAAATGGACTGTTTAAAAGAAAAACAATAACAATATCTAAGGTGGGAAGAACTGACACAGGATCTTTGTCAGTGGATCTGATCTTCGTAACATTCTCACCACAAAGAAAAATGTAGAAGTCGCAATCAAAAATACACTCAAATCCTGTGCTAAAGTCTCAATGTGTGCAGGTCTGGCTGGGTTATTTTGGTACGAGGCAGAGGCAGAATGAAGGGTTTTTGAAGGCCATGGTTATAATGATGTGGGCTCCTGGTGGGGACCGACTAAAACAGGCCAGTGATTTTGGTCAGACTTCGTGCCAAAGACAAGACACACCCAGTGAGATAATGCTGGATATGAGAATATGCTTCATACTATACTCATCTCTTCACATAACCGTATGAGGATTTCAACTTTTCTGCTGCGCAGGGAAGAATGTGGTTTACTGGTGTGTCACCTGACATGACACATCTTAATTCCATCTTAATACCATCCAACACCTTACAAGTTTTACTGTAACTGAAAAAGCAACTCCCATTTAGGGAGGATTTGCAAACATTTCAAAGCTGCAAGCATTGTTTGCCCTCTGAAGTGCAGTCCATTTTCTTACTTCATTTGGAAGGATGGGTCATAGATGAGAGAGACAGCAGCACAGAAATGTTTAGGACCCGTATTTTAACCACGGTAGATATCCAGTATATTCTTCATGTTGAAGATAGTTAAGGCCGAACAGCTGAAACGATGGAATCCACGTGGCTTGTTTTATATCATGGTGAGTTGGAGCTGGAGTAAAATTAGAAAGATAGACAGACAAGAAGGAGTGCATGACAGACTGGGATGTCATGTTCCTATCAGTAGTTACAGCAGGTGTGACGTGAAAATGACGTAGTAAAAGTCTATCACACATGTGACATGAGGTTTGAAACTTCCAGCCAACCTACAGGATGGATGCTATACATTGGATTAGATCCTATACATTTTAAAAACAAGGCAATTGAAAACAAAACTAAAATGTAAAAAGATAAGATGTCAGCTAATACCCAGAAATAAATCATCTACGTCTAACAAAGTCAGGATAATGTACACAGATAGGTAACTGATTCAATTATTACACTTTTTGCTCGTTTTTAGAATGTTAAATAACAGTTATGACACAAGTTGAAACATTTAGATTTTACAGCACTGGGGTTCACTGGGTGTGGCCCTTCAGCTTCTGAACGGCACAGGCTCTCCAGAAGCCCAACATATAATACAACCTCTGTGGTTTCCCTTGAAATAACTCCTGCTTTTAAAAATGGACTACTCTCTTGGGGAGAGGCTCTCCCACATAATTAGTGCTTAGAGCCTTGCTAAATCTATCTGGATTCAGATTTGATCTGGGTTTATGTTGCAGGTGGGGTGTGTGCCCCACACATTATTTTTCTTAATGTGGAGTCAACAAAGCTAGGTCAGGAGGTTTATAAAGCAGCAGCTGGTTTTAAGTCACATTTGGAGAAATAAGATCAGATCTAAAGATTTCTGTGCTGGCTGGGCAAAAGGAAAGACTCTAATCACAAGTGTTTTTTCTTTCTTTTTTTCTTCTATTTTTATTTTTTACCAATGTCACAAGAGCTCACACAATGTGACAAAACTATTTAAAGTGAAGGAACTTCAAATTATAAAAGCATAATTATTGGAACTGAAATCCTTCATTAAGTTCTAGACAAGGGTATTTTGTCATCACAGTAGTTACAAGTACTCATGCAGGTCATTCTGTGACACGGTTTGTCCTGTATGAGCGCCCTCTACTGGGAAATAAGTGAAAGTACCATCATGCCGTCCCAGTATACACAACCACATACCTTGTTAGTACATGACTATTGTGACAGGGATACCCATCCTGATGAAAGTTAATGTTCCTGTGCTGTGTGCTTGACAGGGGACAAAGATAGCTGTACAGAAAATGGCCATGTCTACTCCAGCAATGAGATATGGAACCCAGAGCCCTGTAAGATTTGTGTGTGTGAGGTCGGGACTGTGGTCTGTGAAGAGGTCCAGTGTGAAGACCTGACAAACTGTGAGACAACAGTGACACCTGAGGGAGAGTGTTGTCCTGTCTGCTCTCAGGCCGCCTCGACCTCAGCACCTGGCACAGATGAGAAAGGTGTGAACTGTGCACAAATTTGACCTGCTCATTCAATAAAACCAGTGTTGCAGTCAGTATGGTCCAGTTTTCAGTTTATACAATTTTTACAAAATAATTTTTGAAAACCACATACAATACTGTACTGTAAATAGTAGCGAAACATTAAAATGTATACAACTTATAAATACAAACATCTAAAAACTTTACTTTGCAAATCATGTAGACCACTGTTGATTTATAACAAAAAGATCCAAAAGGTTGTTGATGAATCAACTGTGGTCAAAATATTGGGCAATTCCAAACATTTAAAATCTTAGATTGACTCTTTAATGTAAGTGGTGGGTGCTTGCTCTACAGGGGACGAAGACATCTGTACAGAAAATGGCCACGTCTACTCCAACAATGAGATATGGAACCCAGAGCCCTGTAAGATTTGTGTGTGTGAGGTCGGGACTGTGGTCTGTGAAGAGGTCCAGTGTGAAGACCTGACAAACTGTGAGACAACAGTGACACCTGAGGGAGAGTGTTGTCCTGTCTGCTCTCAGGCCGCCTCAGCAGTAGAACCAGGTGTGTAGACTCCACATTCTCACATTCTGAACACGTTTAATAAGCAGAACGTCCTCTTATTAACGTTTCACGCAAAAGTACTGACAATTAATTGTGTTATTTGGGGGTTTTGGATCTCATTTTTCAGATGAATTTCTGATTTGATTGACGAACAGTTGACCCCAACCCTATTATACTCACAGATCAAATTACTGTAAATCTCTTCTCCAACCTGCCTGGGATTCTGTTTGGCATTAGTTTCTATGGACAGGTTTTTAGCTTCTCATACACAATGGTCAAGGGGAAAACCAAAGGAGCGACTACTCACCCAATCTTGTTAACCAGACCCATGTTTGTCTCTGAGTGTGTCAGTGTGGTTGATCTGTACAATGATAACTTCAGGATCAGTGTGACTGCCCTGCTGTACCTATGAATGCAATCAATTTCGTATCATGACTGAAACTCATTCTCGCTCCTTGTCTCCGAAGAGGTGCAGAGATTGGAACACTGCACAGACAACGGTCAGGCCTACGCACACAATGAGATCTGGAGGCCCGAGCCCTGTCGCATGTGTGTGTGTGATGGTGGCGTGGTCATCTGTGACGAGGTGCAATGTGAGCCGGTGGTGAACTGTGAGAGAGTGGTCATCCCAGAGGGTCAGTGCTGCCCACTGTGTGACACCTTCGCCAGCGCTAAGAGGATCATACGTGAGTGGTTGCTTTTACAACTGTGGAGTGTTGAGGTGTGGCTCCACTGGTTGGTTTTACATTGACATTGTAACTCCCCCCCTACCTCTTGGGGAATTCTGAAGTATTACATTGTTGCACTGATGTTAGATAAAGGAAACAGATGCTGACTCCATTACATTACCCACATATACTGTAGTGGGAGGTGCTATTTATACCACAATGTTGAATTACATTATTCATGGTTGTGATATGTGGTCAAAATACGTGACTGTTGAAATCAAGAAACTTGATTAATACATTATTTTCTTTTTAATCTCCCCCCAGAACTAATGGCTTTAAAGGTAAGACATAATTCAAAGTATGAGGCATATTAAGCTTTTTTCTTTTATACCTCTCATGGCATTAAACATCAGTTGTTAAAAATACAAGAAGGCTTGATGCCAAAACATGTCAGAGCCATGACAGTAAAGGTGTTTTAAGGAGTGCCTTGTCTTTTTAGTTCGCACGGACCCCCCATCCAAAGAACACCAAAGACTAAATATTTTTTAATCCTTGAAGTGCTCCTACTCAAATAATTTTTAAACATCAGTGAAATTCAGTTTCAGTTTGTGTCTGACTGTAATTGAGACATTTACATTTGCAGGGCCAAAAGGGTGAACCAGGGGACATTCCTCACGTAAGTGTCTATTCCAGATTGCATGGAAAAAGTGTGTTTGTTGCTGGATCTCTTGAAATAATGTCATATTTGTTTGTATATTTGTATATTTAAAAGAGGTGTGCCTGGGTTGATCATGGCCTTGCACCACAATTTTTTTTTTGAATAATTTGGCTTTGACCATAGAGATAACAGTCTCCATATAATTTGTTGTTGAAACATATGTTCATGTATTTTTCTCCAGGTTGTTGGAATTGTGGGTCGACCTGGACCTATGGTAGGGAATACATTTCTTAATAGTTTTTTTTTTCTCTTTAATACATTTTCAGACATAGTGAGATCTGTGTAAATCATGTTTACCTGGCAACACTAGATGGTGCCATTGCTTCAATTAAAATCAACAGGATCCACAATTATGTTCTGAAAAGTCAAACTACATGAATCAAGTGTCTGTTTTGATTTTGTGGTAAAAAGTCTTAGGTTTGAGACAGATTCAAACGTCTTTAATCAAGTTGCACCAGTTTCTCAAAATTGACAAAGTATTCTTATTTGCACTCTTATATACTGTAGTATATATGTGTGTAGTATATATGTGTACTACAGCTTTGTTTTCTCCTTGTGATGACCTGTCTTTACTGTGTATTCAGGGTCCCCCAGGATCTCAGGGGGCCACTGGGCACCGGGGATTCAAAGGCAGACGTGTACGTCCAAAATACTGACTACATCACTTTAAAATTATCTAACTACAGACAGCTAAATCCTGACCCTTATGTATTATATACTCATCCAGTTTTTATACCCTGGGTCTGGTTGTTGATTACCTGTATATATTTCCTATACATATTTCCTTGTGTGCAGGGTGTTCATGGACCACCTGGCTTTGATGGGGAACCTGGGGTTCCAGGGAACCCTGGAGAGCCAGGACCCTCGGGCCAGCCCTCACTTCCTGGGGTGAGTGAGTCTGTTGACCCCAGCCCCTGCAGCCTGCATCTGGACTCTAGTCCATAGAAACAGGAGCACAGTTGTGTATGAGAAACCCTGTCCTTCTAGCGCTGACAGCGCCCTAAACAAGGGCTTATCTGCACATAGTTTTAAATCACTTTAATGAATATGCACATACAGTATTGATATCAGGGAGATAATAAAGAAATGTATCTTAATGTCTGTTCTGTCACCAGCCTAGAAAAAGATTTGTACACGTAGAAAAAGGTAGATGTATAAACAAGCAAAAAAACACACTGGACTGAAAATGTGTTCTCCTTTTTTATCACTCAAGAGTCAGTTGGTCTCTCAAATGGCCGCTGGCTTCCATGAGAAATCAGGACTGGCTGGCATGGTGTCTGGAACAAGGGTAAGTGTTTCTGAATCTGTTCAGATTGTGGCCGTAAGTAAAATAAATGTGTACCTGCAGTAGGCAGTGTGTATCTTACCTATCTGTTCTTACTCTGTTTCTTTAGGGTGAAGCAGGGCCAAGAGGGCATTCAGGGTCGACCGGACCATCCGTATGTCAACGATGGGCTGACAACATTTTTTGATCAGAGTCAAATAAGAGTTTTGTAGGAGCTTATATACTTTTTGCTATTTCTTCAGGGTCCTTCTGGAGCGCAGGGTATCCCAGGGGAGGCAGGAGAACCAGGACCCATGGTCAGTAGACCTAGATCAAAATACTATTTTGCAATCCTTCAGCTATTTATATTTCTTCTATATTTTCCATCCATCTTTTTAGTATCTACTTCATATTTCTTGTCTGACACAACATAATTATGCAGTGACAGATTTCAGATGACATCCCTAATGATTAAGGTCATTTGGGGAGATTAAGAAAATCTGATATTTTTGCAATTGAGTAAAGATGTGACTTTGCACTGACCACATGGTTTCTGAAAATGAGATTCATTGTATAACATGTTTTGCTGTAGAGTAGTGATTTAGCTTGTGGTAAAAAGTGATGTCTTTCCATAGGGCTCCTATGGTCATAGAGGACCTGAAGGTCCACCAGGAAAACCAGGACCTGATGTAAGTGCACTAACCAATAAATTCACCAGACAAACTCTTTTGCTAGGGGAATTTTAGGTTATGGTTTGGTTCCTGCTTGAAGTAAATAGCCCAAAGCAATTTTTAGATGATTCACCTGTAAGGTAAGATCAAATGAGTTATGTGTCGTGTTTCCTCATCAGGGAGGGCCAGGCGCGCCAGGAAACACTGGAGAACAGGGATTCGCTGGGTCTCAGGTAGAAACACAAATCCAAACAAGACAACTCTGACATAGCAATGAATTACTGTGTTCATACTGTACCTTTCATAAATGCAAGAAAAGAGATGTTGAATAGTTAGCACATACACATTTTGCTAAATGTGCTACTGAGAAGGGTATCACTAAGCTGAATCAAATGGATTTTAGGGATCGAGAGGTTTCCCTGGCCTACCCGGTCATCCAGGAATGAAGGGTCACAAGGTGAGATCATTTTTTCCAATGTTTTGGATTTGCACAAGGTTAGTTGGGTCAGTTTTTTATTACTTCAGTCAATTTAGGACTTTCTACAAAGTCTTGTTTTAGGAGCTAAGAAAAAGGAGTAATTCTAATTTCATTGTATGATGTTTAATCGGACCTATTCAAAATACACATGTGTACTGTACTAGCTTTATATGGTTGAAGGACAACCTACTACTACTACTACATATTATATGTATTTCTCAATGACAGGGTCATGCTGGCCTTGGGGGATCAAGAGGAGAAACGGGAGCAGTTGGATTAAAGGTGGACACAATTCTAAGTCATATGGTTTAGGAATATACTCAATTAGTTTGACAAGTAAATGTGTTTGTGTGTGTGTGTTTTTTACAGGGCGTGTCGGGTGTCCCTGGAGGAATGGGGCCTCTGGGCTCACCGGTAGGTTACACAATGGTTGCATGATGATTGAATTTGTAAACATGAAAACGTTTCCAAAGAAATACTGTTCTAATAGACCAACTATAAATATTTCAGGGTCCCGTGGGTATGCCAGGAGAGAGAGGCAGAAATGGTCCAAGTGGAGCAGTGGTAAGTGAAAGCTGATGAGAAACAGACAAGTTTGACAAGAGTTGATGAGAGCATGAGCATGATGAAATCCTGCCTCAATTGCTGTCCTTTCTCTACTTACAGGGAAAACGTGGTCTTTCTGGTCATATCGGTAAACCAGGTCCCATGGTGAGAGTTTAAACCAAACCCAAGCAAGACTGAGTACAGACTTAACTTAACACATTAAGTTTTAATGGATTTATCTATTTCTATCTATTTCTATAGAGGTCAAAGTACATTTCTCCTTTACTGTAAACAAAGGGACACATATGCTACACGAATAGGGAGCATATTCATATCTTTACAAATAATTTATTCTTATACATATATTCTACACTAATATTTACTGTAATATACACTTCTAATCTCAGGGTCCAGTGGGGATCAATGGTGCTCCAGGTTATCCAGGTGGTCCTGGCATGAAGGTGAGTCCACCACCTTTGTCAAAAAAAATGTCTTTAACAAAGCGACCATGATATTTGATTTTTTTGCTGAAGTACTACAGGACTCTTTTAAATGCCTGATACAGTATGTCAAATATCTGTTGTGTCCAGGGTGAGGCGGGGCCGACGGGGGTCCGGGGAACAGAAGGCCCCCAGGGGCAACGAGGGGACGCTGGGCGCTTGGGACTTCCTGGACCCACAGGAATTAAAGTGTGTAGCTAGTCAGCTAAGATAATTGCAAACATACTGTTTTCAAACTCATCTTCTTTCACTTGAGTTGATCATCTGTATAAAATATTTTCTAATCCATCCAGGGTCCTTCGGGAACAGATGGAGCTCCAGGAAGCAGGGGCTCCACGGTATTAACATGTCATATGTTTTATCCTGTGTTTCTACTTTTCATTTTAAAAACATCTGTATTCTGCCCATCACAAATGCGGAAAACAGCTATCAGGAAAACAAGTTTCCCCCATAATAAATAGTTTCATTCATAAGATTCACCAAAATGTTGGATTGCATTCGAGAACATGATAGACTCGGTGCAAGTGATATGCACCAGTATTAGACTAGTAAATAGTAATCATGACTGATTGGTCATGATTATTATTTTATTGATTGGCAGATTATTATATATATATTTTAAAATAAAATCGTAATATAACGTAACATAATCTGCGAAAATACGTGTATCTGGGAGCAGAAAGGACCTTTGTGACAATTGTGTCATGTAAGGAGAACGTAAATATTACCATGTGCATGGGGATCTTACTTTTGATAGGAGAGCCTAACTTTCTATCTATTTTAGGGAATGCCAGGTGTTCTGGGCCCAGTCGGACTGCTCGGCCCAGCAGGAACACCTGGACCTCAAGGTACCACAGGCCTAGACGGGCCGAAGGGACAGCTGGTGAGAGTTCAACTTCGCTGACCTGGGTTGTTCATCTTTCTTTGTGGTATTTTTAGGACTGGGTGAAAAGCAACTGTGAATAACTGCTGTTTCCCCTCCAGGGAGATTCTGGCGTGGAGGGCTTCAAAGGAGAAGCTGGACTCAAAGGAGAGATAGTAAGATATGCCTATTTGTATTAGTGGCCTTCAGTGCTGTGTCCTCAATGGGTCCCTGTGTGTGGATGGATGGATAAATAGATAAATTGATGGATGGAGGGATGCAGGGAAGGATATATGTATGAATGAAGGATGGATCGATGGAGAATAGAAAGATGCATGGACAATGGATAGATGGCGGTATGAAAGGATAGATGGATGGATACATTGATTGATGGATGTTTTAATAGATAAATTCATTTTTTCAAACGGGACGTCCCCACAGGGTTCACCGGGTCTCCACGGTGCATTAGGGCCAATGGGGGAGGAGGGAAAGAGGGGTCCGAGGGGGGACGGCGGGGCCGTCGGCCCCCCCGGACCTACTGGTGAAATGGTGAGTGTCTGAACAACATTGTTTCTCTTATCAATGAGGTTTTCAATGAGCATTGAAGAAATAGTGTCTAAAATATTGTATATTTTTATTGTAAAAGTTACATGTTATTTGTTTCATTTCCAGGGTGCTCCAGGAAACAGGGGCTTTCCTGGTGGAGATGGACTGCCTGGTCAAAAGGTTCGCTGGATTATTTTAAATTGTGTTTGCTTAATCCCAAATGCAATTTTTGTTACCTTTTGAATTAGAATGTATTCAAATTGAGTGACATAAATCAGACACTGCATCATGAATTCTTAGTCTTCAATGGGTTACCAACCCTTTGATCCTCTTCACTTTCCTAAAGGGGGCCCAAGGTGAAAGAGGACTGGCCGGGTCATTTGGAGCCAAAGGCCTTGAAGGTGATCCTGGACGCACTGGAGAGCCTGGTTTGCCCGGAGCAAGGGTGAGATAACAGCCATGTTCTTTTATTTTACCATGCTATCATATACCCAAAACACACTGTGTATGGTAAACTGGAAGGAATAAAATACGGAACTCAATAACAGATGGCATGTTAGTGTGCATTAAATGCTCATTTACAAAGCCCAAAGCCTAAAACTAATAAAAAATGTTCTACTTCTTTTTCAGGGCTTGACTGGCATTGCCGGTAGCACAGGAGCCGAGGGAAAACAAGGACCAATGGTAAACAGAGTCATGACAAATACAACATACTGTGTTGCACTGAGGAGAGAGACAGTCATGTAGAGACCAACACTGAAACCTCTGTCTGTGTTTGTCGGCCTGCCTTTCAGGGAGGTTCTGGAGAGGATGGGAAATCAGGACCAGCAGGGCCGGGTGGATCAAGGGGTCTAGCTGGTTCAATGGGCCTTCCAGGACCAAAGGGCTTCACTGTCAGTACCTCTCATGTCATCAGTGTTAAAAAGGCAGCTTGTTAAACTACCTGAACTGTTATGTTTTGTGTAGTCCAAATATGACTTACTAACGCATTGGATTAAATAGAGCAGCGACCAATGTTGATGCCGAAATCTTTTATTTTCAGGGAGATCCTGGGAAGACAGGAGAGGTGGGCACCCCAGGACCTGCAGGTCAAAGGGTAGGTCCAGAAGAAATCCTTTCCAAATCTTTTCTTTTGTGATTTGCTGTAAGACTGCTGAAAGATTGAGAAAGTATCACTCTGTTCTACAAACTGTATGATATAAGTCACTAAAAAGTGATTCTATTTCAGGGAGTTCATGGAAAGGATGGTGAAGAAGGTGCAGCAGGTTCAACTGGCCCAGCAGTAAGCCTATTCAATTCCAGTTTTATGATTTATAAAATTGTATTTTACTGAATTTATACCTGCACTTACTAATGTTACTATATGTGGGCTGAATTGAACACAACTCTGGCAATAAATGACAAGTTAAGGTTGCCATGGAGTTGCAGCTAATGCAAATCTTCTCACAATTATCTTTTTAAAGGGAACAGCAGGGAAGAGAGGAGAACAAGGACCTCCAGGTCTAAACGGTTTTCAGGTGGGTTCCATAATTATACTAGATTACACACTTTTCAATACAAATACATTTTGGGTGCTCTGTGGTTGAAATAATGGACACTTCTCAGTAATCAAAGACATTTCAATGAGAGCCGACGGAAGCTGAACTTGAGTAAAAGAGAAAAACACTAACACTTGAGTTCTGTTCTGTCTGATTGCAGGGTTTACCAGGGCCCCCAGGTCCCCCTGGAGAGTCCGGGAAGCCAGGAGACGAGGTACAGCAGCAGATGTACACACAAGATAAGAGTATCACACACACTATAGTCTCACACTTCTACAGTATGAGACACACTGTAGAACTGTCACATGCTTCTCAATCATATACCTGATCTTGTGTGTCCTCTGTGTGTGTCTAATGATACCTAAAACAAATCTGGTAAACCTATTTTGGAAAGTAATCCATAGCTTTACTAGGGTTTAATACAATAGGATGAGTAGAAACACCATTTGGTTTCTACCAAATGGTTAAATTCAACAAAAATTCGAAAGAATTGACTGAAATCTTTGTTGTGTCCAGGGTATTGCTGGAGAGGCGGGAGGCGTAGGTCTGACAGGACCAAGGGTAAGTTATTTATGGCACTGCCATTTTCACTTTGACCACAATGGCGCCCAAATCATTGATCTTGGATTGTACCGGTTTACGTTCCTAGTCCCAACCATATACCAGGACTGTACATAGAGAAAGCAGTTGAGAAATGACTGATGACCAAATTCATCCTATATCCTAGGGTGAACGTGGAACACCAGGAGAGAGAGGAGAGGTGGGACCTAATGGATTACAAGGGCCTAAAGGTGGCCCCGGAACACAAGGACTTGATGGTCCAAAGGTACATCCTTTATTGTATGCACTGTAGGAGAACGTGTTCAGACTTTATACTACATGCACACATACTTAATGGCATACAGTTAGTCCTAGTATATTCAGTGAAGAACATAATATAATTGCGAATGCTGTCTTTGTTGAGAATGGTCTCAAGTACAAGAGAGACAGATACTTCTTCACAATACACCAAACTGACTAATAGATGCGGTTACACAAATGAGTGTCTGAAAGTGAACTTCTGTATGTTTCCATCCTCCATATGTTGTAGGGTAATGCTGGTCCAGCGGGTGCTGTTGGAGACCCAGGACCCCCAGGCCTGCAAGGAATGCCAGGGGAGAGGGGCATTCCTGGCCCCTCTGGGCCAAAGGGAGACATAGTATGTTGGACTGAAAATCCACTGTAGAGTATAACACTATAACACAAACAAGCATCTGGTGCTTTACAGCAATTGTGTGGGAGATATTTGTTTCATATTTAGCAGTCTGATGCTGTGATGCCTCGTCGGTTTGCAGGGGTCAGTGGGTGAGGCAGGACCAGTGGGTACTGCTGGAAATGATGGTGCACGGGTAAGACACAATGGCATAGGTCAATCAGATGTTCGTCCAACTTTTCAGTAAGAAAATTGAATGTCTTAAAATAGCATACTTTTGTCTCCAGAATTGTTTTGGTCTCAAATTTCTCTGCATGGCCCCAAAACACCTAGTCTACATTTTGTAATTTAAGTATGAACAATTAATAGTGACCTCTCGTGATTCATGTATTTTATGTTTTCATTTAAAGGGACTTCCCGGTTCACTTGGACCAACAGGACCTGCTGGACCCAATGGTGCAAAGGTGAGCCACTCAGTGTCACCAGAAACTTACTAACTTAATGGCTAGTTTTATTTAGACAGCTGGGAAACAGGGGGGAGGTAGACAAGGACAGGGAAGTGGAAAGAGTGGGATCTGGGAACTGAGCACTGGGAGTGGGTTAGTGTTTACATGTTTATTCCTTGAAATGTTTAAATGTTCCATTACAGACTGAGAGATTCAGAGATGTCAGTGTGGATGCAGACTGATGATGATGATCACTATGTTGTGTGTTTCAGGGAGAATCTGGCCCTGCAGGGCCAGCTGGACGAAGAGGATCCAGAGCCATGTCTGTCAGTAGAGCATTCATGTGTAAACTTTTGGCACTGATAAAGTATTATTGATTGCATTTTAATTGATCTATCTATTTCGGTTTTAGGGATCTCGTGGTGAACTTGGTCCAACTGGTGCTGTTGGATTCCCTGGACCTCCTGTGAGTAGCCACTATTTCACTTTTGACACCAATGTAGCTTTGGGTTGGTGCTGAAATCTGTGGTCACAACAACTACTTAATCCCAACAATCACACTACTATTTTCATGTTCATACAGTCGAGGAAACTGCAGTTATTTGTTAATGTTATGAATTATGCTATCCCTATTCTCAACCAGAGTGACATGGAGATGATCTATGGTGATACATCCCAATACAAGTAATTAATTATTTTCTTGTGTGTGCTCTAAGGGTGTGGATGGCCAGCCTGGGGTCAAAGGTGAGACAGGTGAACCAGGCCAGAATGGGGAGGCTGGATCTTCTGGACCTCAGGGTATAGCAGGAAAAACAGGAACACAGGTATGGGCCAGCTCTGTGGGACAACTAAATCCTTCAATGTGCAGTGAAAATGTTAATCAACATTCATAAAAAAAAATAGATTTGCCAAAACAGGGCATATTGCAATGCTATATTAATCTAGAATACTGAACTCAAAATGCTATGTTGATGTTTATCAGGGGCCTTTGGGTGTGACTGGACTAAAAGGTGGAAGGGGGACACAGGGGGCAGCAGTGAGTAGAGGTTTTTCAATCATACTCACACATACTTTGAGTCTTTGATTGAGCATTGACATACTATCTATCCTACATTAAAGGGTCCATCTGGATTCCCTGGTCTCGCCGGCGGAGTTGGACCCGTTGGGTCAGCCGTGAGTTTTCCTGTCAATGTTGCAAATCCAAATGACCACAATAGCTAGCTCTGCATTTGTGTGTTTTTTTTAAAAGTGAAACTAGTTCATTTAACAGAAATTTGACTTGTTAAAATGCACTGTATCTCATTCCCACTGACTCTCCCCCAAACACCTCGGACAGGCAGCAGAGTAGCAGTCGGACAACTTTCTTTCTCTGAGTAAACATGTTTTTATCTCAGGGTGCAGTTGGGGCCGCTGGGCCTCTGGGTACCACAGGCAAGCCAGGTTCTAAAGGGATTCTAGGGGAGAACGGACCCCCGGGGAGCCAAGGAGAGAGAGGGGCTCCTGGTCCAGCAGGAGGCTTTGGAGATAAAGGAGACTCTGGAGAGGATGGACCAGGGGTAAGAATTTTGATTTGAGATTTTCCCACCTCCACAACGCTTTACAGACTGCAGTTATTATATGTTATTGATATATATATATTTGACTTTAGATCAAACACTTTGATGAATTCCTTTGGTGTTAGCAACATCCAATTTTAAAATCATGATTATTTCCACTGTATTCTATCAAATTATTCTTTGTGTTAATTATATAATATAATAACAAATCATGTTCTGTGACAGGGTCCTGATGGGCCTCCTGGACCTGCAGGCATTTCAGGACAGAGAGGCCTAGTGGGTATGCCTGGACTCCGAGGAGAGCGCGGCATGCTGGGACTTCCTGGTCCAGCTGTATGTATTAGTCAGACCCGTGGAACTTGCCAATCACTTAGCATTCAAATAAAAATAATTACATCTAATGTCATTTGTTTACAGTGGCAATGATTAAATACTGTGCATAATGTTAGAGATGTACCTTCTTCTCAGGGTCCTCCAGGTAAAGCAGGGACTCCAGGGGGTCAGGGAAGCAAAGGGCCCGCAGGTACGGTGGGCTTACCTGGACCAACTGGCCCTAAAGGAGAACCTGGTCCTGAGGTGTGTTCTCAGTTCTCACTACTTATAGTCACACTTTACTAATATCAATTAAAAGAGTGATAAGCAGGTCTGTATCACAGATGTATTTAGTAAGGTTGCCTCTCTATGCAGGGAGGGGTTGGAGAGGATGGGACGCCTGGAAACGATGGCATCATTGGAGCCAGGGTAATATTGACATAATTGTAGTGTGTGTGTTCGTGTGATGCATGCACACCTTCATCTGACTGTCTTGCCTGTGTAGGGAGATAGAGGCAACACCGGCCCTGAGGGTCTTGCTGGTGCTCAGGGGGGCACTGGGTCCCCAGGACCCATCGGCTCCTCTGGAAACCCTGGCAAGAGAGGAAACAATGTGAGTCCTCTTTTCAACTCATTTATTTTGTTTATTCACTGGGTCTGCTAGAACGATGATCTTGATGGAAATAGTTTCCCCTTATTGGATTCTGTCTGTTTGACAATAGGGTTCTAGGGGACCACCTGGCCCTCTAGGCTCAGTAGGGATACGAGGAAAGTTGGTGAGTGGTAACTTAGCTCTTATTCATTGTGTCTTTAAGTGTTTTGCACTTGTAAAGCTTGTCATTGTCAAATTATGTTGATTAAACAACAAACTGACGTTGTAATGTAGAGTCAAGTTTGCATATGCATATTGACAAGAAAATACCTTTGTGTGATTCCTAGGGGCCTCAAGGGCCCCTGGGAGATAAGGGAGCACGTGGCAATCAGGGAGAGAGGGGCCAGAAAGGACACAGGGGCTTCACCGGACTCCATGGCTTGCCTGGGACAACCGTAAGCAGAAATGCGCTTTCTCAATCACACCATAGAATAAAAATACTACAATCACCCTGTAGAAAATACAGGAAGCGCACAGCAAATCACACACCTCCACATGATCCTAGTTTTCCAGGTGTCTCCTAGTGAACTCACAGTGAACCTATTCCAATATTCATAATAATGAAATGGTTGTTTCTGAGCAGTAACAGGACAATAAACACAATGATAAACACAGCATGCTGATGGTTAATTACAGATGTAATGTTTGTTTATCTAGGGACAATCAGGGGATGTGGGAGCACCAGGCATTACTGGACCGACTGGACAGAGAGTAAGTGCACAGAACAAACTTGACCAGAATGTGTGTTTATTGAGGTACAGTCAAGCTATCCATTTTCTAATTGTTACATTTAGGGCCCCCCTGGTGTGGTTGGCCCCCCAGGAAAGGAAGGATACATTGGACATCCCGGGCCTATGGGCTCTCCTGGTACAAGAGGAGCCTCTGGCGACATTGGACCAGAGGTATGAATCTTTTGGCCCAGAAAATATGTTGTGTAAGCTCAACGGTCCAGCTATATACAATCGTTTCCAGTTTGGCTACAGCTGATAAATTATTCGCATTTTTGTTAAATAACCTTTAAAAGTATATTTTAAACGTTTTTCTTTCTCCCCTAAGGGACCTCCAGGAGAACCGGGCCCCCGTGGTCCTCCTGGATCTCCTGGCCCCCCCACCGCTGCTGTGGATGACCTTTTCGGGAGCCCCTTCGACTATGACTTTGACGGGGGCGCTCCACCCCCCATAGAGTTCGGCAAGGCCGCGGACGCCCCCCCTCCCCCGCCAGAGTTCAACGAGGACGAGGCCCTTCCCAACAAGGCCTCAGATGTGGTCCGTGTAGATAAGGGGGTCCAAACCACGCTGAAGACCCTCAGCGGACATCTGCAGAACCTGCGCAGTCCAGACGGCAGCCGTGCTCACCCAGCCAAAACCTGCCAGGACATCAAACAGTGTTATCCTCTAAAACGCAGTGGTGTGTAGCTTTAACATGCTTTAACGGCTTTGACAGTCTGACTTTATTAGCTTCTTTGAAGGTCTGTGTAGGTCTTTGTAGTGTGTGTAGATTGTGAAGTGACTGACACTGGCGTTTGATGCGTTTTCATTTCATAATGCTTTTGTGATCTGATATTCTGTTATTAGGTGATTACTGGGTGGATCCCAACGAAGGGAATGCCAAGGATGCCATTAAGGTGTTCTGTAACATGGAGACTGGAGAAACTTGCATCCCAGCCAACCCTGCAAACATACCGCAGAAAACATGGTGGACGAAATCTACTCCTAGCCCAACCAAACCTTTGTGGTTTGGAGCTAACATGAATGGAGGAACAAGAGTGAGTACACAAAAGACGAATAAAAACAATTCTGAATATTTTTTCTGAAACTCACTTTGCCCAACATATGATTTCAGTTCAACTATGGCAACAAAGGGGACGAGCCCAACACTGTGGCCATTCAGATGAAGATGATACGACTTTTGTCCAAAGAGTCGGTCCAGAATGTCACCTTCCACTGCAAGAATAGCGTGGCCTACAAAGATGAAAAGAGTGGCAACCTAAAGAAAGCACTCGTCCTCAAGGGTGCCAACGGACAGGACATCAGGGCTCAGGGTAACAACCGCCTCCGATACACTGTCCTGGAAGACGGATGTTCGGTAAGTTATCCACTCTGACTGTGGCTGTAGTAGAGCAAAGAATTCTAATGAATTACATATTCACCCTGCTGTTTGGATACAGTATGTTCCGCATACCAGTCGCAGCTGTTCTTCAACTGAACACGTGTCCAGGAAATGTTTAGTTGTATACCAAGGGCATAATAATGTATCATTAAAATGTGTTTTTCCAACTTCTTATTTTCTTGTGCCTTCAGGAACCAAATGATATTGGGTCCAAGACTGTAATTGAGTACAGGACTCAGACAACGGCAAGACTGCCAATTGTAGACTTGGCCCCCATGGACATTGGCAAGGCGGATCAGGAGTTTGGTTTGCACATTGGGCCAGTTTGTTTCTCCTAAACTCAAACACATGAACATAAATCGTTAGCCCTTTAAGGAGATTTAGTCTTCTTCACAGAATGCCTTTCTCATTGTTGTTTGAATTTTGCAATGCAATTGGAGAAACAACCATAATGTCTGTAGTCTGTGGTCAGTCTCTTCTACAGTATTCTATTTTCATGGTGGTAAGATGTCAAAAGCCACTCTAAGGGGTAACCCAGAGACTCTTGAACTACCTGCTGAATTGTTCAGTCATGTACATACTGTCAGGTCTGCTATTGAAATATTTATTGTGTCCAGAAATCTAAATTTGTTTTATTCTTAATTGAAAACATGCATGCACATGGATTCAGGCCCCAGAAGGAGAATCTACAGTATGTCCCAATTTTATCTTAGTTTGCTGAGGATCTTTTATGGAAAAAAAATATTTAGGGTTTTCAATATATGATGAATTAGGCTTGTAAAAAGGTGTTCAAAATGAGGGTTTGTATATCAATGTTTCCTTGTTGATGACAAAACGTTTGACAGTAAAGGCAACATCATGTAATTTTCCTGCAAATTTGTCTCTTATCTTTTGATATTTTTTTGATATTTTTAATTATTTTCTGGTGATTGTTATATAATTCTAATGTTAAATAAACTAGAATGAATGTATGTATTTTGAATCAAAAATACATTTTTCAAAAAGGAGTGGGTGAATAATTTATTCATAATGAATCAAAAACTGTGATATTTCTATGTCGTAGAGACAATCCGAGGATATTATTTGACCGTACAAGAAAGTGGAATTCAACCATTATTCTGCCAGGTTTAAGTAACATAATGGGAATGATTGCATGCTTGCGTAATTATACATAATATTGGGTTTATAATGCGTAATCGTGGTGGGATTATTTCTGCCATTGATAACCTTATTTTGGAATAAACTAGCATACAGGATGCAAGAAATAGGAATCTATCTGACAGAAACCTCAAAATAAGTTGTTTAATATCGTTTTTCCTCCAAAAAAGGCACAGATTCAAATCTGAACCAATGAACAACTTGTAGATTTTCATTAGGTCTTCAAAGAAACACGTTTTCTAAAGAAATTATCATCTTGTATTGTTTAGTGTTATCGTCTTCTTCAGAGGTGTTTTTATACACTCCGTTTGTACATTCATTCCCTTTGTACCCTTTGTCATTAAAAGTGAATCTAAATGTAAATTAAGTTAACTTTCAATAGCATAGAGTACTAATACTGTACAGTACAAAGTTGCAATAGTGATTGAGTTTCAAAACGTAATATCCCCATTTAATGGGACACTATGATGAGTGTCAAGGGACCACTTTAATGTGCTTTGTGGTGCAAGATAGTAGAAAACATCTTTACAATTAGCATTCACACACATTTGGACAAATGTAAATAGTGTTGACAGACACAAATATTACACCAAAAGACATTCTCATTTTAGTATTTTGTCCTTAAATTATACTGTACGTATTTCCATATGCTTAAAGAAAATCTAAAGTAGTCCACATTTGGCCTGGCTTTGATCACAATAAACAGTTAAGAGATATGGAATAAACACACAAAGATTATGGTGTCTATATACAGTGATTGGTTTGCTAAGAAAAAATAAGGTTCTGCTATTAGCAGCGACTGTCCACAGGGTCCATGGAGAAGATGGTGCCTTCCAGTGTTAGTCCCATATTGAACCCCTCCTTAAGAACAAGATACAACAGGTTTAGGTCAGTAAAACAAAATAAATCAGTCAAATCTCTCTATATACTAAAGTAAAACACAAAAAAGATATACCTGAAAAGATGAGACAATAAGTAACCAATGATTGGTCTTCAAAAGAGCCCTAGATATCATTTGGTTGAGTCTAAAGTACAGCCTAATGCAAAACGTTTGAGTTTTTAGAGAATTCTATCCATCTATATTTCTGGTTTTAAGAGACATCGTAAACCATGCAGCAGCCAGAGAATGTGGCAAGTGACACGTAAGGGAAAGTGTACAAACCACCGTTGACGCTGCATGTTAGAAAGAAAGACATAGTTTACACACACTGTACATCTCTGCTGGATATTACTTGTTTGGTAATCAACCATTAAAATGAGCAACTGATGATGATTTTTAATATAATTTTCTGAATAAAAAGAGGGATGGACAGATTAGCCATTTTAAAAAAGGTGGGTGAGCCATGTCCCACCCATGTATGAAGAAACCTATGCCCCTTTTTTCAATTCAATTAAATAAAACTACCAAATGACAAAGCTCGTTCAGGGGAAACAAAATGTCAAGATTTTCTGTCAGCAAAATAAATGCGACATATTTTTCTTGCATCTTCACTGCTTACATACCTGCATCTCATCCAGTTTAGATTGAACGTGTGGAGGGAAGTCTGTTGTATTGCAGATAAATGGATTGAAAGGTGGTGCTCCAAACACATCTATGTCTAAAGGAATAAAATGATTGAACAAGCGGAGAGGGAAACCATTGACACAGAATCTAAATCACAACCAAGTAGAATACTGACCTCTTTCTTGGAGTGCAACAGGTGGTGGAGTTGGAGGAACTGGAGGAGGGGAGGTGCCATTCATTGAGTACTTGGCGACAGGGGATGCAGAGGAAAACGGTACCATGTCAAAAACATCAGTGGGCAGAACATCAGACTGAATACTTCCTGCCTGGAGGGGGAATGAGTGGGGAGGGGAGGGGGGGGGGAGTGGGGGTGGGAAGGTGAGTAGGGGGAGTATGCAAAAAGCTTAGGATATATGATTGTCGTACAGTATAAAATATGATGTGTGAACCTCAATGAAAACCTTCAAGTTAAACAGTGGGACCAAACAAAACGACACACATAAATCAAAAGAATTAAGTATTAAAAATAAGAAAGGAACCAATTTTGATTTGACATATTATTATATGTATTACTCGTGGACGAGGAACACAGCATCCACTTTGTAGCTTTTGGAGCAGGGCTGGTTTGGAGGGTGGTGGTGTTAGTAGGCCTGTTGAGATGCTGGATTCTGGAGAACTTGCAGGGGTTAGAGAGACAGAGGACATCTCTAGACAGGATATAGATGTTAAGCTGCCGCACCAAAACATTGACGATGTCCGCTGCAACATGTTGGGTTTGCTAACAGATGTTAAGTGGAGATGCTGAAAAGAGAATCAACACATTGGACTAGGAATGAGAAACTGCATCAGGTTAATGTCAGTATTACGTATCTCACAGTGGGTAAATGTTAGTTTGTGTTACACCAAAAATAGATGGCCATTGATATCCGAATTATACTGTACAGTGTTATTTATTTATATACGTTTATTTGGTTGCTTAGGTCAAGCAATCAGATTGGTTCAAAACCGTGGTTTCTGCATTGCATCAGGGCGAAACAAATGCCCCTGTGATATTATAACCATATATCACAGGTCTGGCATGAGCTATTACTTAAAAATATTTATCCTATATCAATGGAAATCTATTTTACATACAGTATATACTGTGAATATATAAATAGTATATATACAGCTTATACACTGTTTTAACAGACAGCACAGAAAGACAGTGATTCACTGTAAAAAGCTTTTTGCCGTACCGGTGAATCTATTAAGTGCTCTTCAAGATCTTTTAGTCGCTTTTTTAATTTGAAATTTTCTGTTTCCAGGTCTTGAATCTGAAGGACACAAACATGTTTGTCTATATTATAAGTACATTGCAAAATAGCAGCAATAACATTTGAGGAATCACATGCCATACACATCAACATAAAAGTAATATAGAGGGAAATATAAGAACATTGAACACAAAAGCTACAGTGCACAGTTGATAATTTTCCGTTGATCCAAGACAGATTTTTTATTTTCTTTATTTACAGTGAGTTTAGAGTAGCGTTTAACATACTCTTTTCTGCAAGCTGCCAATCTGCTTCCTTGTTTCCACATCCTTGCCCCCAGACTCCAGGAACTTCCTGTATGCTAATTCAAAGGCTCGCCCAATGGTTACAGTTATCTCTTCAGCCTGCAACCCAGGGAGTGTTGGTATCAAACATTTGGTTAGAATCCACAAATGGATAGTTTCCTCTCTCACATTTACATTCCTAATCTAGACAGTTATAACTGGCTGACATTCCATCATGTTTCTGCACTGGTTAGTGGTGCATTTAGTTGGCCCCAATCAATTTAGTTTAACCCCATATTGAGAAAAGAGAATCCTGCGTCTGCATCTGATCAATACTTAAAAAGTCAAATAAAAAAAGTAATGAAAGTACTGCTTACACATTTGTCACTGTCAAACACATAGCAGAGGTGTTTCTTGCTCTCTGGTTCTGTGCAGATGTAGGTGACTATCCTCTTGTCTGTTTTGTCATCAGCGCAGAAGGATATCCTATGCAACTGACAATTGTGCTGTATGTCCTGAGTTGAGAAAAAAATAAGAGTTTCATGGTACTCTGGAACCTGCTTGGGAAAGCAGACGATTTATGAATGACAAAATGGATCTGAACTTGACTTACTTTTGTCTTTGGATCTAATAGTTTCACTCCATAGATAGATATCTGCAACTCCACTTTAGGGGTTTTGTGTCCCTCAGATTTCCTGATATGTTTTTGAAACTAAATAAGTGGAACACAAAACACATCACAGACAGCATTCCACTCTGCCCCAGCCAAGTCTCAATCTCACACCAAGTCGTTTCAGAGATACAAAATTATGATTATCAGTACCTTTAGCTTTCTGACTGCCACCCTAACAATATCTGTTCCTTTGGGTTGGGCTACCTCGGTCACTCCAAGGAACTGTAAGGACAAAAAATCATCATGTCATTACAGCAATGCATGTCAAAACATCTTCCACAAGCACACACACACACTCACACAAACAAAACATACACACACCATACTGTGATAGTAATAACAATAGGGATTTTATTAGGGAATGATCTACCAGTTCACACTAACCAGTAGATGGTGGCATTTCATAATTTACAATATGCCCCTCATTTACGTGACATGTATGCTAATTGTTTCATGTATCAACCATTATAAACATAATTTATTGAAATTATTTATTTGATATATGATGATTTGTAACAAGTCATTTGCAGCATTTCTCACGGCACCTACTGTATTATGAACCAGTTCCAGAGGTCCGGTAGATCCTGCCTACCTTAGCATTGTATGTTATGTGACTGTTCACCAAAGACTCAGGAGAGGGCATCACTGTTTTATCTGTGGAAAGAATGAGATCTGTATCATAAACAATGTCTAGGTGATCGCACAATGATACAACAGAGCAGAGAAAAAGGCTCTATACCAGAACATAGCACACACAGTGTGTAAAGCACATGTACATGTGTATTAAGTATATTGATAACAGAAGGCAGGTGATAAATAGGAGCATAATTACATAGTATAATACATGTATTTCATTTTCTGAGTTGGAAACAATTATAAAGCATATATACAGCAATATTGTGAGTTGGTCAATGTGAATAGTGTGTGACACATTGTCGAAGCATTGCCTTTTTTGCACCAATTACCAAATCATTATGTCAGTCCATCTTCCCTCAAACAAATGTATCATAATCAAACAGGATAATCAAAACTAACTTATGCAGTTATGCAATCTAGGATCTATTCAATTCCAACATCTTTTTTTTCTGCTAAATTATCATTCACAGACCACTACCCATTATCTCCTTTTCAGCTATGTTTTCCACATTAGTGAATTTTGTTTAAGGCCTATTGTTCCATGTCACCAAGCTGATTGTTTGATGTTGGCGGCTAATCACTGTCTAATTGTTTGATGTGGTACTGTAAGGAGGGGGGGTAGCAGGCAGCGGTGGATGTGGGGGTCACATGAGATTGGGTTCTGTGTTCTCAAGTAATGCGATCAAGCTCTTACCTTTTCGCCTGTTAAATGCTCTGTTCATGTTGGAGGAGCCTGAGACGGGCTTTGCTACGGTTTAATCCTGGAAAAGAGAAAACAGGGTAAACAGCATTGAATAACAAATAAACTAAGCAATTAAAAAGTCTAACTAAAATTAAATAGACTGCAATATTATATGTTTTGATTGTCTTCATAAGGCAATCCTCTTAAATATTATTGTTTAAAAGAAAATGTCAATACTTAGTCTTGATAGCAAATGCCAAAGTTATTTCAAAACTCTTGGGAACTCATTGATCCTGCATTCTGGAATCCAGATTCAACATGGGTGGAATCCCATACAAGCCAAAATACAACAGGAAATATTCAAATGTGTTCACAAACATATCCAACCCCATTGAGCAGGTGGTGAATTGTGAAATTGCCCTACATTGCTTGTCTGAGCACAAATCACTGCAAAATGTTCCGCCATCAAAATGCATTCCTTAGAGCTTATCCAGATCCATTAGGTCAACAGAATACTAAGCTTTAGCCAGAGCTTAACTTTAAACTCAAACATAACGTGTTTGTGGCATGATCGTTGAATTTCATTTCTCCTTTATTTTCCTCTCCTTTGAAGGACAAGAAGGGTGGATAGTCCAGTCCTATCTATATACTATAGGACCTCAAATTAGTCCCCATAATTACTTCTTATGAATACACAAATAATCAATGAGGAGTAAGATCCTAGGGCGGCAATTTAAACAGTTCAGTCCACAAAGCAAGTACTCAATACCCCTTTTCCTTCCACAACTTCCTTAATCCAGTCTGATTCTAATACTAATTTATCCTAAATTCTCCTGCAAGGCACAGCAGCCTGTTTGTTCTGCTGACCCGGTCTCCAGATCCTGATGCTAGAGCTGTGTCAAGTCAACAGGGGGGGTCACATGTCAGGCTGTGGTTCTCTATCAAGCTACTCACTGTACTTATTGAAAGAAAGCTATCCTGACCACCGCAAGGCCAAGCCCAGTAAGTCCCAAGGAAGTTAAATGGCCTCACGTTTCCAAAAAGTTAAACCAAATGTATGGAATCGTTTTTAAGTTTCATAGTAACGATTGCTTTGCACTGAGGTGTGTGTGTTCTTTATACTGCACATCAGTTGCTACGCTGGATTTCATAGCTATGCAGTGAGGTGTCTGTGTGCATGTATCAGTGTGTGCTTGCATTTGATTGAGAGGGTACGTGGGGAAAAGACAAAGCACTCTAGAATAATGAAGTAGGTCCATAAATCTCATTGAGTGATTCCCATGTGACCCCTATGTGGCTTAAACCGTTTTTAATAATTTCACTCTAATCTTCATGGCTGGTTTTGCATGATAAAGACTTTTATGTAAGTAAGTACTGTCCAAGACACATATATAATGTGACCATATTTTACTGTCATCCGTTGATTTCTAAGCAGTGTTTTCTTTCTGAGAAATAAATCCTCAAGGACAAAGGGAGACTAAACAAAGATTTGTACAGTGATCCCGCAGTTCAATGTCAGTTAAATAGAAAGTAGAGAACGTTTTCTGGGTTTAAAGAAACTACTGTGCTCCGTCTGTTAAGCCTTCGCTGACATTTTGTGTTTTTCTTTGCTTTACTACCTTCTTATTTTTTAAATGTATAAAGCACAGAACAGTGATTTATCAGGGTCTTAAACTAATACAACTGAGATAGACGTCAGACTGTAGTATGCACAGAGATGAAGGAATTATCTCCACCAACTGATATGAACAGACAGGAAGGGAGACTTACTGGACACTATCAGGATAAGATACTGTAACAACACAAATAATACAATACTGTAATAATACAAAAATCATACAGTACTGTAATAATACTAAAATCATACAGTACTGTAATAATACTAAAATCATACTGTACTGTAGCGTTGTACAATATTGATGACATGTACTGTGTGTTCCTTAGTTTATGGCAATCACTTATCTACAGTACATATCTGCCTACGGATTCAAATCATTCCCCCCCATTCAGTACACACCAAAACAATTAATCTGGCTCATATTGATTAGGCCTAAGGCAATCCTGATGAAGCATGTAATCTCCATAATGACAGCATGAATGAGGGATCTCAATGCTCTGCTTTGCCTTTCAAGATGTACATTATATCTGGTCTATACACTAGCATCGGTATCTTTAATAACACTTAATAAAAAAATAATTCTATGGAATCACCGGTGCATCTAGACATGAAATTGTATACTACCGAGAAAAGTAATTAATTATATCAGAGTATATTCTCTTGTTTCAAGACGAGTAAATATTGCTTTCAAATGGAAATGATAAAGTGTGTCTAGGAGTTCAGCTTGAGCAGTAGAAAGTCAAAAAATCACTTTATCATAAAGTAGGTCATGGATACAGTATGTCTTAAATGATATATAGCTGAAGATGCACCAAACTATCTGTTTGTTGCACCTGCAAAGAAAACATGATACAAATGTTTTGATTGGGAAAATACTTGGTGCATTATGCTATAATTGACAAAATCCAATGTATGGCATTATATAAGTATATATTTTAGCTGACATAACCAAGCATTACATCACTTTATCTACAGCTTTCATGACTAATTGAGCCACGCAGTGCATTCCCCAAAGAACTCAAATGCTTGTGCAACCCTTGAGTCTCACTGTTCTCAGAGTGACTGAGGCAATCATGTAAAACAGTTACTAACATCCTATCTGAAAAGTGATTTTTAATGTTATACAGATATACCAAAAATCAACACAGTTTTGGATCTATGTAGTCAGATCATGATATGCCACATTGACCAGTGATTAGGATACTGTTGCACATATTGACAATACCGCTGTAGAAAGCCAGGAAGCTTAACTGAGCAGAGATGTCTGGAACATCTGTCTTCTGATGGATGCCAAGGTCCAAACCAATGGAACTGTGCTTCATTCCAGAACCTGCTATCTAGCTCTTGCAGAAAGACCAAACTCGACTAATCCCTTACCACCACAATTACACAGCAAATGCTGCATTGGGCTGACATCGGTTTGGACCACAGACATTCCAAACCCAACAATACATGAACACCAAAGGGATTGTGGAGGACAATGAGACTGACAGACAGAGGACTATGAAATGATAGACAGACAGAACAGCAGATGTGACCATTGGAGAGAAAAACATGGGGATAGGAGGAGTTTTTCATTTTTTATCCCCAAACAACATCTGGCTAAAACATGAAATCTGCCTCAAGACCCATTTCTACATCCTCAGTCCATAGACTTTTTCCTGTTTCTCCAAGGCTGGAAATGACATAATGTGTGCACTGCCCCATTCCAAAACATGTATTGTAGATGCAGAGATACAGATCTTGTCTACTATATAATATTCTATATTTAGAATAATGTGCTGAAAAACCTGCCTTGATTCACAGTTTGTCAAGTGTAGATTTAACTTTATCATATGCGTATCTAAACTACATAAAATATGTTAAACTGTATTACTGTTATTGTTGTCCTGACAACAGAAACAATGGGATTATTTTGGCAGACTTTGTGAAAATGTATTTGCCTCTGTGAAACCAATGACGAGAATAACTGATGCAAGTACTGCACATATTATGCTAAACAAATAGCTTACTTGATCCATATTATACCACCCTAATTTTTAGGAGAAGAAAGGAACAAAATTACAAGGTGATTAATTAGTTTTGAGATAAATTACAGTGTTCAATCACAGAATTCAATAAAGACTGATTGAACAAGAAGAGCTGGAAAACCAGTGAATAGCTGGCAGCCATCCTCGCCTAAAAGAAAATAAAGAAAAAATAAAGAAAACAATTCCGTTCACAGTGTCCAATAGAGTTGAAAGGAACCATAATCATTCCTCCAGTATCAGCAGTATCTAAATTAAGATCAAACACATGGGTATTCCTCGATGAAATGATGAATGGTGTTTTAAAGGGAGAACACCATACCACATTGATTTTTAGACCACACTAATCTGTTTTAAAGGAAACCAGATGTTGTGTACATACTGGCTAGTACCAATTAATTTGAGCAATTGTGAAAATTCAAGAGGGATTAAGAGGACTCAAATCAACCAGAGCAAAACTGTAGAACTTATAGTGCTGTACCTGTAGTACTTGTAGAACAATCACCAATCATGCAAGACATGCACAGGTGGTGACATAAATATATTTCCCCCCAGCAAGCACAGCAGAGGGCAACAAATACCAAGGTCACGTGCAAAGAAGTATTACACATTTGATTAATTGGCATTAAGGCCAATGTAACCTAATCTAACCTGTGTGCACTGCCCATTTGTGACGTGCTAGACAATGTATGTCTATGTGTATATGGGATGTACACAGTATGAATGCTTCTAGATGTTGAGAGGCATATAGGGAAGGCTGTGCCTTGATTCTGTAGATGCTGAAGTACACATTGAACTGGACGATGCTTGTCTATCACTGGTACTTACCTCATGTCCCACTCATAAGTGTGGGTTTAGGGGCAGGGAATGGGAATGGGACATGTCCCAAACATTGAAACGTCCCTGTCAATATTTACATTTACATTTAGTCATTTAGCAGACACTCGTATCCAGAGCGACTTACAGTAAGTTGATTCTGTGCTCTCAGCATAGAAACATGAGGTCTTATTTTTTTCTTTGGGTACGATTTACATGCAGGTAATCCCCATGGGGATTGAACCACCAGCCTCCCCATTACTGTAGATGATACAATTCAATCAAGTTTATTGTTATGTACAGGATACACAAGTATACAAGTAAAATCAAAAGCTTTGTGCCGCACATACCAGCACATACCCATCCCACCCTACTCATTCTCTAACCACCCTTGTCTAAATCGAGTTTATTGCCTCACACAAGTCAAGTCTCTTGCCAGTCAATATAGCTGGCTAATTGGCTTAACCATCTTCATTAGTGTTCTGATTGCCAAGCCAACTGCTGTCCATAGTGAGTTAAGCGGAAACTCGGCTTCATCAAGGCAAGAAAAGTAGATTTATATCCACTGGCACAGAAATACAGAACCGCAATTCATGAAACACAGTACACAGTGCACAGTCGGTACAGACACTTCATTTAAAAATAAATGTTCTCTTTTTTTTCATCCTCAGGCTGGTTTTATCCGTTTTATACTCAATGTATGTATAACAATAAGTTATAGTAATATATCCATATTTCCATTTAAAGAATGCCAGCAGACAGGGCTAAAAAGCTGTTATTGGCCTGTTGCAGGCTTCAGGCGTTGCAAAGCCCATTGCTGATTAATTACTTTGAAGTGTCTCACACTTTGGACAACCATGGACCGTTGTTATTGCTGTTGCATTGGACGCAATGGTTATAGAACGAGCGTAGTTTATCCTAATATGTATTCACACCCTCAACTTTTTCAACATGCTGGTTCAGCCAGCACTTTCGAACAGCGTATACGCTGTTCGATATAAAAAAAATAATGGTTTTGTTTAGGCTGTACATCGTTTCGGGTTGCAATTGGGCTCCATACATGTGTGCAGATTGCACTACTATAGAATATCGACATGTAATACTCTTCCGCTTTTCTAAAACGATCTCTAACATAATTTGGTTATGGCTATGACAAAATGCACTCAAAAACAATGACTGCTGTCACTAACACACGAATAAAAATATAAGATAAATTCAAACGTTAGCTGCATACACTGCTTAATGCACTTCCTCTGATTTTTTGCTTTGACTGAAAATAAGTTTCGTATGCATCCTACATAAACATAATTATTTGAAGAGATACATGAAGTGGAATTACTTACCACTGAACGATGGATGGTAAAGAGCGTGTTCTAGTCACATTGAACGGGTGCGAATTGAATGGATTGGTTAAATCTAAATTCCTTATCCCCTCCACTAGCCGTCTCTGGAAGCACAGTGGTACAGTACGGCCGCGCTTCAAAACTTAGTGACGTCAGTCAATAAGCCTATCCTGCTGCTACCAAACTGCAGTCATGAGTCCTATATGTGGATCGAGAATATTCTTTAACATATTAAAAGTCGAAACATTCTTCAAAAGCAATATCATGGTGAAAGTTTAAAAGCAAGAAATAAACAACTTGTGGTTGATGGATTTCAAAGAAGATGCCCTGATATCCTTTTTTTTTTTTTTTACTGCAGTCAGGTTGCTTCAGATTGATGGAAGTAGCCTCCTCAACACCTCCAGAGACAACAAAAATAACTGTTTAGTTCACAAACTAAACTCTCTTATTTGTCATTGAATAGCTTGGCTCATAACATTCAGCTTCGATAAAATAGACTCCGGATTGAACCTTTCAAAGTGTTTTTTGTGGGAGGGGAATCATTGTCAGTTGGGGGAAAAACTTCTAACATGAATCTTACGCTTGAATGTGCTGGAGGATGACTGACATTCTTTAAAGGTAATACTTGACTTATCACTATCGTTCTGTGATACAAAGTCTGACCATGTGTAGAGATCAGCCTTAGTGTACCATTCAATTCCAAGCTGTCATTAATCATACACAGACACTGATGATAGCAATTTCTGCTGCAATTTTGTCCTCCTGAAATGGCTTCTATTTAGATCAATGGGAAAATGTGCAGATGCATCACCATTACAACGGAAAAGAGGGGCATAAATTCGTGCAAAAACATTTCCACCCCTGAACATAAAATATGCTTTTTTAAATGACCCACATAGCTCAGTAAGAAAGCTAAGTGAAAGAAGTGTCGGTATGGCACATGTCACATTTTCAACATCTGAATGTTTGAATTCAGTGAATGTACTGTAATGAGTGTCAATCCCAGGTGTTCTTACAATGCCCCCATCAAATCAAAGAAGAGCTGTAGAGTGGGTAAAACATAATCACACCAGGCTTTTCTTGGCAAACTATCAAACACTCCCGTCTCTCAGTTTCATGTCCACCTGATATTATACCTAAATGTATGAAGCAGTATTAAAGACATAGAGCAGATTTTGCTACATAAGGGAACATTTGTTAAAAAATACTTTTTAGTTAACTACTATTAAAAAGTAGAAGAGGAGGAACATTCACCATGTATTGCTGCAATTTTGGAAGCAGGTAGGAAGTTAGGATCTGGTATATGTTAGCGTTAGGAATACATAAAAATGAAAAATGTTTTGGTGATCCATTTTTCAAAAGCTCATCAGGAAAACAGATTTATTGTCAATGACTTTGAAAGTACATTGTAAATCATGTCTGTAGAAATGGTTTGAGCTCAGGGTTCTCTATGGGAGGGGTTGACATAATTTGTAAAATGTAAACCGTAAATTTATGTAATGCATATGAAATCAATAAATCTTCTTTCAAATTGTATTCTTTAAAAAATATTCCACAAGCTTGCTACTCAACTTGATTCGGTCAGAATAGCAATCATCAATCGTATGTTAATGCACACCTGATCAAAAAAAGGAGAGAGGAGATTCTAGGTCTACACTAACATCAAGGTACCACACAATGTTGTTACAAGGACAGCTACATAAGTAATAACATCAAGTTGTTTCTTAGATGTTTAAAGCAGTCTTTTTATGAAAGCAGAAGTCGTTTTATTAATAAACACCTTGATATGGATATGGTGCGGACAAACAACAAAATCACTGCATGCACTGTGTACACAGAATATACTTTAGGCCTAGAGAGCTGATTTGGCTATCAAATGGGGTATATGAAGTAATCATATCATACAGTTATTTATCATTGTACTTATTCGCGTTTATCTTTGTATGTCGTTTGTAATCAGTCTCAGTATTATGAAAATCACCTTGCTGTACTGTGATCGGATGCACCGAGCATTTAACATTAAGTGATTTGGGGTTGTACTGCGATTGGGATACATAAACAAGTTATGATGGTTCAGTATCCACTGTTACATAGTTGTCAGGTAACATAAACAAGTTATGATTGTTCAGTATCCATAGTTGTCAGGTAGATGGGTTTGATTGCACGTGAGCACCCTAAATACACACAACATAGACATGCACACACACGTGTACAGAAACGCACACTGTAAGGCACAGCATGTTGCGGTTCTTTGAGCCCCTCAAAGTGTCAACAAAGACATGCTGTTACTATATATTTTTTTGAATACCAGACATGCAAACATATAGTTATCTCAATTATTTCCAAACTGGGTGAATTAATCATGCTGATTAAAAGAGTGGCAGGCTCCATCCATATCAGTCACCCAGTCACCTAATTTACCAATTTTCATTCATCAGAAACTCAATATATCCACATGACTGAGATATGCAAATGAGCAATACCATCCATATTCATTGGCTCATGATACAGTATGTTCTCAATTTGATAATCTGGAATAATCATACCTTGCATGTCTCTCCTGAAACAGTGGCAATGCAGTAGAAAAAGCTAAGAGCAGACTAAGTTTAATATAGATTCAAGCAAGTTAATCCAATGATTGGCCAAAAGACAGATTGCAGTTCAATAGCAGACAGGCCAGTCAGTAACTCAGGTAGACCATGCTCCAATGAATCATCTCAACCAGATGAAAGACTCTTTGCTTGATACTGTTTGCTGTCAACACACATTAGTCTCTGACACTATGTATACAGAAGCATCTTTGTCTTTACAATGCATGACTTTTCATGGCTCCAGCTCGACGGGGCATCTACAAATTGTGCTGCGTTACGACGCTAATGATACCATTAGAATGCAGCAGAGAGTGGGCACATTATCAACACTCCTTTTCATTATCCAGGCTGGACGTTTCTTAAGGAGACGCACTCTGGCATCCGTTTGGGGCTTGAAGCAAGACAAATGCGTTTGAGGAGACTGAATTACAGTATGGATGGCACAGCTCTACTGACACAGAACGCTTATTGCAGGTTATTGGGTGTAATTATGAAAGAGACAAAGCTTCTGGTTTAATTAATGTTGACACTTCAGTCCTCTAAGAAATTACCAACATTCATGATCTGACAGGCACATTGTGAAGGAAAAAATAAACCTACCCTAGATTCTAAAGAATAGTCCACTGACTCTTTTTGCTGTACAAATGGTAGATTTCTCATTTCAAGTTTTAATAGAAAACCTTGCTGCCTTCAATTCACTTTAGCAGCCAAGTCAGTCATGCATGAAAAGGATCATCTTTCCCCTTAAACCTTTTTTTTTATCTTTCCACTCACCACCCCAATTTCATTTTATCTGCAGCACAATTAAAATGTCAAACGTATTACACCCATTTCAAAAGTTCATCTTGCACTGTAAGAGAACTTCATACTGGGGAAGGATATTGCAAGATCTAAATTTGTGAGCATGGTTTATAGGAGCAGGGGTCTATTGAACTAACTCATAAAGGCCAAGGGCACAGCCGATCTATCACAAATAGATGATTGAAAATGAATAACAAAAAGCTAAAACATGGCTTTTACTGACTTTTGGGGACTTTATCTCACTTATTCACGCTCTATCTCACCCCTCGACCCATCTTCTCCACTGTGTCTTTCAGCACAGCCTCCCCTCCCCTGTGCGATACCTTAGATCTGCTCTTAGGCACCCGAATGAACTTCAAACTGTTTCTCATTCCCTCAACATTTACCGGTAGTTGGCATGAAAGCCGGTGAGGGGGAGTTTGCTCTAGAAACGGGTGGACTATGGTTGAACTGATCATTTATCATAAGCCCATGTGTGTATTGTGTGCACTGTGAGAAGAGAAGGTGTAGGAGATTGTGGCCAAATAAGACATTTCTCATTCTGCCTGTGTTGAAATAGACCTTATCCACCTCTCCATTTATATGAGTGATAGCGTTTATTATGGCAGGTGTGTAATAGCCTTTTCCATTGATGTTCCTTGAATAAAAACAAAACAAAATGCAAGAAAATATCAGCATTAAGTAGTACAAGACTTCAAGGTACAGCCGTGGAGGAAACCGACATGTTTATGTGCCTGCATGTCATGTTTTGCAGGTCTCGGCAATAATTCAAGGATTCATTGCAGACCAGCCTCTCAGAATCTTTTACACTCGTGTTGAATCTCAAACGACCAAGCATCACTTTGTATACACACTAACAGCAAACAGTTGTAGAGTAAAAGCACCTGCACACCAAGTCGGAAGCGGAATATCCAGGAGGTGTATTTGAACACCTGGTGGGTTCCATCAGCTTTGTCCTGGTCTTTTCCAAAATAGTAATTTGGTGTTTTTTGAAAAGCAAAATGTTCTGCAGAAGTTCTTCATGACTCAGAGATAATCGGTTTGGTGAGAAACACAAAACAATTTGAGAGCACTTCCTAGTACCTTTTTTTTTACAAAACTGGGACATCTGTTGGACAGGGTGGTTAAGTAGGAGATCGTAGTCTGCACACGTCTCCCCTTCCTCTGTTCCCCAAGTAAGACCCACAGCAGAACAATAAAGCTGATGGATTCACAGCTCCGAACCAGACTTTTATAAAGCAGCAGACTGGCAGTATCACTCACCCCCCCAGCCTTAAGTCTGGGCCTAGCATTGCACTGTGCTACATCTTCTGTTGCGTAATTTAAATACGCTGAAACGGCTTATGTAGGGAGAAAAGAGGTAAATTAGCAAACTGCACCCAAGTATTAGCTACAATGAAGCAGAGTCCATTTAGGTAGCACTATGCAGTTGTTGTATATTACTATAGCAACTATTGTCCACGCAGAATTAATTTGCTTTTATGGTATGCATGATAAAAAAAACTGTAATTTCAAAGCCCAGCAGCCAAGTTTAAGAAAAGCTTTTAGACAGCTCTTGTCTTCTTTTTCAGATGAAAAGAAAATAGGGTCACTCCAAGAGACTCTTAGATGTGAGCTTTCAGAGAGTCAGGTCTGATATCGTCCAATCATTGTGTGTCTCTCTAAGCCACTATCCTGTGGAAGCAAAAGCTCATTGTAACTTCTGCACTTTAGGCAGTATTGTGTTTCTAGTTTACTATCTCCTCTATATAGTAGTAGAGTAGTAGTAGTACTACTATAGAGTAGTAAAATAAAGAACGCACACTAGTGAATGAAAACACATAATACTGAATGCAAGTTTTAAAACATGATAATTGCATGGTCTGAAAACTGTGTGCAGAATTCTTCTGGATAGTAGAAATAGCGTATTATAGTCAGTCCACCATTGAAGTGCAAGATCAAGTTAACCGACATTTCTTTTATGAATGGATGGCTTAACCTTCACTATGACTTGAGCAAATCTTGCACTTTTAAAATTGTAAGGGCCATAGTTTCAGTAACTTTGCTTACCCTAGTCATAACGGATTAGTTTTAATTTGTCACAGTTTTCAAGGTTGGTCCTTTGAACATTAATCTAATATTACTTAGAACCACAACTTATATAGCGTGCAATCGATGCATTTTCATTGCAACCTTCACACCTAACATTGCCTTTCTATAATCACAAAAATACCTACAAAACCTTTCAACATGAAGACTATCTCTGAAGACTTTGGAGGAAAATATGCCCAAAGTACTGTATGATTATACTAGTGTACTGGTAGCTTTTTGTCAAGCTAATCTGAGAGGTCCAACTCTACAGTCCATTTTTGGCACTGACCTTCACGTTCCAGGTAAAGATGTTGCTCTTGTCTGTCTAGCCATAGTGGAGTCCTTGTTCAATATTTCCATTGTCTTCATTATATAATATGCAAAACACAGCAATAAGCATAGACTCTGGGTTGATTGATAGTCTTCCAGTAAGATCATTAGTTACATGACTATGTATTCCATCATAGGTAATGTTCTGGACTCTGATTCTAAACACAGGAACTTAGTTGATTGGAATATCGTGCTCACTCCCAAGTCATGCAATTTCATAAAGTGCATCAAGCATATTTTGTTATGCATGTTCGAACTGGCGGCTATATTTAGGCTTAGAAGTAGAGTTTTCATTCTTTGTTTCCCAGGTCCTCGACAAATCTTGCTATGATGGCCTTTGGTGTCTAATCCGTTACTGATTTATGTGAAAGCCTTCTTATGATCATGCCTTGCAACCGAGGGGAGCAGATGAGATGTTGGAAGGAGAGTTGGGGGAAAGGGGGGTATGTCTAGGCTCGCTCATGGATTGCACGCCGCTCATGATATTAAAAAGAATCAGCTCCTCCACACTTGTCTTTTGTTCTTCTCCATCTTCGCTCTCAACCTCTCTTCCATAAGGAACTGCTAATAGTATTGTAAGTGACAGGTATGGTCGATGCACCAGTGATCCTAAAGCACATTTTACTAGTCTCTCGACACAGCCTAGCATTGATTCTCCCAGCAGAACTGTCTTCTATCGACAGGTAAGACTTCCACTGTAAGTGATTCACTACTAAAGTCTCCCTGTGCAGACAGTTGGCCTTTCCATAAATAAGTAATAAGTCCTGTTTCCTTCAATATGAATCAGGGACCTGGCTTAATCCTGCCACCTCAGGCCTCTTGTACTTATTCTGTGCATATATGCCTTGATGAAAACATCTTGCCGGTTTCTATATTTGGTGATACTTTTATCTCACAGAAAATGTACTGTTTTCAACTATTTAAATCTTGTGCTGCCTTCGGGTCACTGTGACCCACTGTCGTGGTGCAAAAGGTGGGTCACAATGACCCGAAGGCAGCACAAGGTTAATGAATATTACTTTTATTGTTTCATTTTTAGGATTGTTAATCAAGCTCCCTAGTACGATTCCCTGGTACAGAAAAACGTTTCAACTTCAATAGACATCACAGAGCTCAGCTTCGCTTAGATCAAGTTTAGTTAGACAGTACATGTTTTTAATTCAATGCTTATTCCACCGAACTTTGATGACAGGTGGAAGTCAGAGGAGAACAGCTGAACAGTGACTTTCTATATGTTTTCAGGTTGCCCTACCATTCAAGGTTAGCATGCTTTTGCTGTAGCTCTGAATGATTGACAGCTCTGGACTGAAATGGACTTTCCCACTGGACCCAGTGGAAGAGCTATGAAAAGAAGTGTTCTAGTTCAGCTATTTTTGTAGTTTATTTGGTTTAAAGGTTCCTCTCCCACAACTTAGGAAGGAAACTATAAGGTGACTAAACAAAAAAAAGATACATTATTTAGCTGCAGGAGGTCAGTCAAAAAGCAAGGATCATTTTCTATGTGTTTATAATGACTGGCAGGGCTGCACTAACTTTGAGCAGTATTGAGTTAATGTACCTGTGATACTATCACAATGTATGTTTCGAATATGCAGTCAGGTTTTGTATTTTTTCATCCTCATTTTAAATGCAATTAAGAATACAAAGCCTTAATCCTGTGATTGAAACTTAATACGTATTCTTCCATTTAGGATCTAAATTCTCTTCACTTTCAAAACATTAAAGGAGGGCATTGAAAACGGTCTCATTTCAGTAAGTGTTATGACACCCTGTTTGTACAATCAAAAGATGGTAATTCAGTTGTGATTTGAAATTAATGATTTGATCACTCGCAACCCTTTTCATGTATAGCTAAACAAGGTTCTTTGCTGCCCTCTTCAGGAATATATTTGGTATCTAAAGTAAAACATTTCTGACAGATCTTCAGATTGGGGTAGTTCGTTATAATTAGGTGTACAGTTTGCAGACCTAGGTTTGTTCATTGTGTGATTCATATCGATTCAAAACCTCAACCGCTCAATAATAAATGAAAAAAAAAAACATGTAGGAAAGCAAGTCATTATAGCTCCAATCTGTAACTTGGGACTGTGAGTCAAAACTTTTAAACAAACACATTAAAAAGACAGTAGTCCTATTTAACCAAATGTGTTGACCCGTTATGAGCAAGGTTCAGTGTTTGTTAACGGATTCGCGTATTCTTGAAATAGAAGTTAGGTCAAACATTTTTGGGAGGTCTAACTGATACAGTACCAGCCGAAAAATCCATGATGTAACAGGATGCTGGGCTGGATCATTTTCAACCGGACAGCTCACTCCGGCCTCTTGCATACGGTAGCTCACTTTGAGTTCAATTCAGTAGATAGTGGATAGTGTACTCTCAGCGAACGCACACGGATCCTAACTGCGCTCGGGGCTCATTATCGATTAAGGGGGACTTTTTGAATTGAGTTATTCACATTATCGGCAAGGTAAGATGCAATACGGTTATTTTACGAATTTGCCTGAATGAACACCTAATGATCAACCATTTGCAAGTTATGTTAAATAAGGACATTTTTACACTATCTTGAGAGTAGACAAATTGCCAATTCGATCACAATTCAAACGTGCCCAAGAGTTACAGACCACGACAACAGACATGCAGTCTCAGTGTGTGCCAAGGTGCTGTATCCTGTTGTATATGTTATCTCCATTGTTATGTAAGAGAGCATTTTAAGGAAAATGTAGAAGACATTCATGGTCTGGTTTTAGACAATATGTCATAGTATAGAAAGAGAGAAAAGGCCATTCAAAAGAAAGTGCATTTGTGACATTTTATAAATAGTTTTGAAGATATTCTTAAGGGCACCATGTTTGTCAGGAAGTCTGAAATATTTTTGGAACCAGAAAGGGACCATGCATAGAATCACCATGTGTTTCTAATGCTTCTCTACTCAGGACTTGAATATCTCCATACATGAGTTGGCTTTGATTGTCTTACCAGACAGTGCATTAAACCAAATGTCCAGTTTAACTCTGTTTCTCTTCAATGTGAAATACTTGTTTATTTCCTTTGTCATTGGGATCCACTGTTAACCCAATTGACTACTATTCACTTGCACACAACATATGGTACTGTATAGTAATACATTAAGGTAGTGAATGGCAGTTTGGATCAGGAAGATCCTGTTAAAGTTGAGCAAGGAATTTCAGAATACATCATTGAGAAACCTTTGGGCCTACTTATTTGGCCTATACTAAAGACATTATTTAATTTTGTTTAACATTGCGATATACCTGATGATGCCATTTCCTATACTGCAACTTCAAAGTAAACTTAATTTTACATAATGGCAACATTTGTATAAAGTAAGGTGTGCTATACAGTACGTTAAGAAAGTGTTGGGTAAAGATATGTTGTCACATTCACAATAAACAGCGCAAACGTCTGTCTATCCTCTGATCAAGGATGTAATTTTTTCTCCTTGAAAAAGAAGACAGTCAATAAAGGGTCTCAGGCAAGGGAGAAACTTGGGTACGTTTCCAGGGGTGTGTTCAAGAACACATTATTTACAAATGTTGTCGCAGCTGACACAGTTTTGCTGAGATTCTGTAGTGTGGGGATCAAGGTAGAGCACTGCACTAAAGAATCAAAGAAGAAAAGGCAAAAAATGGTGGGATATGAGCGAGAACTAGAAGAGAGTAAGAAAAAGGAACAGCCTGATGCCAAAGTTCCCTCCCATTAGCTAAACAAAGGTGAAAACCTGCAATGTGCTGTAAAGACTCACCTTGAGACACACAGAGGACTCCAACTGGGTTTTTTCACTAGAAATGTTAGGGGTGTCCCGGTCTGTGTCCCTTCTCTGCTCAGCCCATAGGATCCGGCATCTCTCCCACTCCCTTCTCAGTTGTCCCAGGAAGGGTAAAGGTTATCATGGTCAGGCTTGTTATTATTCTGCCGTTGAAACACAGAACAGTTTTTTTCTCTCTCCTCAACTGTCAATGCTGTGGGTTTTGTCATAGTTCACACAGCGTGAGTGAACTAATTGAGACTACACAAGGGCACAACAGTACCTACTGTTGTGCCCTTGAGCAAGTCACAACAGCCCCTAAGCAGACTGTATAAAAAAAAACTTTAAAAAAAATAACTATGCTGAAACCTGATTCATTTTTCCATTTGAGTGCAGCATGTGTTTTAGTTGAGTGAGTTAAGGACAGGACAGGAATAGTCCAATTCTAAATTATAGAACCTATGAAGTGTTCTTATATTTTCACAGAGACTGATTAAGTAATTAACAGAAAACAAACCCAGAATGGATGGAAGCGGCATACTCACACTTATGCTGCTGTTTTCTGCCAGAGGGGTAATTCCTTTTTTTAATCAATTGTCATATCCAAAGTATTTTTAATTGTTGTATATTTTGAATATTTAGGCCTACAGAAAGATTATATTGATTGTGTTATACTGTCGTGCTCTAGCTGTTTGTGCTGGGGAGTTCTATGGACAACGAGACCAATCTGGATCCCCAAATCTCCCATCAGAGCATCAGTGACTCCCGGAACAAGATTGTGACGGCTCAGTATGAATGCTACCAGAAAATTATGAAAGACTATACTTACGACAAACAAGGTTGGCAGCCAGCTCTGTGAGGAACAGCAGGAGAAAGTTTCTCCAAATGTTTTAAGTCATTATACATAGTTGATCTAAGATTTTAACGACAAAAAGAATAAAATCTGAGTTTGAAAGGGTCTTCTATTTTTATTTAAACTGACTATTTGTCAAATGAATTATTAATCGTTCAAATGGGAACATTTGCATGGGTCTTAACTCTTGCAAGGTTTGTTTGATACAGTTTAGAACAGACAGAAATGCCGTTATATGAATATACTCGACATCATCCAGAAGGATTATTAATTGCATGGGAATCATCAATGAAGAGAGATTCAGGGAACTCTAAAGTACATGAACTGCACACACCATGTTGAGTGGGTTCCATCTCTGTGTGTCAGAATCGGTGTGCGGCAGGACCTGGGATGGCTGGCTGTGTTGGGAGGACACAGAGGCAGGCTTCACCACAGAGCAGCACTGTCCAGACTACTATAACAACTTTGATACTAAAGGTATGTCTTTAACCTAAGAGATCCAAAGAAACTCAGGCATCGGAAATATGTAATTAACGTGAATTCACACACAGGGTCCCTCTGAGTCAGGAAGCTCCTTTGTGAGGGAGATGTGCTTGCTTACAAACACAAATAAAAATGCTAATTACTTTGATCCGAGTTACAGTAGTCTCTTTTGACAGTTTGTTGGCAGCTTGATCATTCTTTTCATCGATGCGCCCTCTCTAATTGAGTCTTGTTTCAGCATTTCTTCATGCACAGTAGCTAGTCGAGTTTGTGCATGTCCACAAAAACATCAGGGAATACAAGTGAATTAAAGGATCCTTTATTCATGTATTTTAATTACAATATTTAAACAGACAGTGATGTTTAAATCCCTTTTTCTCTTTCTTTTATCAGAAGTGGCATCCAAAGTTTGTACTGAAACAGGTAATTGGGGTCGCCACCCCGAAAGTAATAGGACATGGACAAACTTCACACTGTGCAGGGGCAACTCCACGGAAGGTGAAATGGTGGGTTTAGCATGTAGTTGTTGTTTGTCCATCTCACAATATAATACAGTGTGAGAGATCTAGGGAGCCCATGTTACTGATTTAATATGTCTCATAACCTGTGTATGCTGACTGCTTATCATTTATACTGCCTTACAGAATGCGAAGAACCTCCTCTACTTAGTTCTAATCGGCCATGGATTATCATTAATATCTCTGTTCATCTCATTGGGAATATTCTTTCACTTCAAGTAAGACACTCTCTCACAACAGGCACTCTGTATTTACAGTTTGACATTATATAACATTGGACTTATCATTCAAGTACACCTATGGAGTTCATTGCACGTTGTCCTTTTCTTGTCCGTCAACTTTGATATAAGGATACACCATTGACCAAAGTTCCATTGACCAAAGTTGTTTGTGTGTTCCCCTCTGCCTCCCCCAGGAGTTTAAGCTGCCAGAGGATAACGCTGCATAAAAACCTCTTCTTCTCATTTGTGTTAAACTCTATCATCACCATCATCTGGTTGACTGTGGCAGACAACCGGGAACTTGTTGAGAGTAACCCGGTGGGTTTGGCTTTGAGCTTTGACATGTGCTATATGCGGTACCATACACAATCTCCACATTGAGATAGTTGTTTTTACCTGTTTTTGGATGTTTCTTCTTCCCATTTCATATGTCAATTTGGTAACTCTTTAGAAACTAAATAAAGATTAGGTTGCATACTGTATCATGTGAGTGGCTGGTTGGTAAATTGTATGACACACAGTTGAATATCAAAATCTATACTTCTGTCCTTTTCATCATATCAGGTGAGCTGTAAAGTGGTCACTTTTATCCACCTCTACCTGTTTGGCTGTAACTACTTCTGGATGCTGTGTGAGGGCATCTACCTGCACACGCTCATAGTCGTGGCAGTGTTCGCAGAGAAGCAACACCTTATGTGGTACTACCTTCTTGGATGGGGTACGTAAACAGACACCAAGCTCATGTTTAAGGCTCCTGATTAAATACTAAATATCACAGTGGTGTAGGCTAGTACATAAATAAATGGTGGGCATATTGTAAATTTTTCAAACTCCCCTCCTCTCTGTGCTGTCCCCCACCCATGTATCACTGCTAATTGTATAGTAGACAGACAGGTAATCTTCATGAGCGTACGGCATGCAGTATGCCTGTGTATCATGTAGACAGCATTACTGGGGCATCCATATTAATCGCTGACAGAAGCTTTCATCATAATCTTCTAAAAGAGATTTTCTCCAAGAAGGGAGAAAGGAAAGATGTGTGGAGCAAATGGAAAGATTGCTAATGGTGATGTTTGTGTGGATAAAAAAAAAAGAATTTACAGAAACATCACAGTCAAATGTATTGGCTATTTCTCCAGCTGGTCAAATTAACTTTCCATTTCTCACAGGATTTCCATTGATACCTGCTCTGATACATGCTGTAGCCCGCTGTTGCTACTACAATGACAAGTAAGTCAGTTTGATAAAAACAAAGGTCCTTAATGGATTTCATAAGATCCAATTAAATGGTTACTGCATGTTTGTTTGACATAATAATTAAACACAACACAGTACACAACCACTGTATGTCAGGGTATTCAGGAACAATGTGACAGTTCTTATGTTCAGCATGTCAGGAGGAACTGAAAAGAAGCAGTTCTTTCTATTATGTCTCTGGTGGGCAAGTGTCCTCTCATCCCAGTTTTGACACCAAACAACAGAGACTGTCTTCTAAAGATATATATATATATATATATATTATAAGTATTTCCCTTCTCTTTGTAACTGTTTTTGCAGTTGTTGGATCAGCTCTGACACCTCCCTTCTGTACATCATCCATGGTCCTATCTGTGCTGCACTACTAGTAAGTACAAGTACTACTGGAACAATTACATTTACAGTCTAGACCTCTATAATTGGATTTCTTAGCCAAATGGACAATGATTTTAGTGAGATGTTCGCGACATGACAAAGTATTATTTCTGATCAGGTATTTACCAAATGAAAGGCTAATGGTAACACTATATTGTGTTGTGTTTAAATGCCATGTCTAGTTAACCCTTTCCTCATCTCAACCTCATCTCCCACTACTCATCATCCATTTTAGGTCAACCTGTTTTTCCTGTTGAACATTGTGCGTGTCCTCATCACCAAGCTGAAGGTGACCCACCAGGCTGAGTTCAGCCTCTACATGAAGGCTGTGAGGGCCACACTCATCCTGGTCCCTCTGCTAGGCATCCAGTTCGTCCTGCTCCCCTACAAGCCCGAGGGACGCTCTGCTGAGATATATGGCTATGTCATGAACATCCTCATGAACTATCAGGTAAGACTGGACTACAGGTGGTGTGGAGCTGATAAACAGTCTGGTTTTACTTATAATGTCAGCTGTTTTTATTGTAAATTGTATTCTGCTGATATAAAACCCTCAAAACGTCATGGGGTAAACAATTTATTTTTTTGATTCCCTAGGGTCTTTTGGTTGCTACGATATTCTGCTTCTTCAATGGAGAGGTAAGAATGTAACCATTTCTATTATTGAATGCTAATTAGAAATACATTATTTATTTCTACTATGAATGTGTATAGGTCCCCAAAATATCTTTCAGAAAATGAACTGACAATTTGAAACCTCGCAGGATAGAAATCAATATCAAATAAAACCACTAAACATTCGCTTTGGTTATTGGAAATATTCAGTTGGTGTAACATGTCAACCCAACCTATTTCCTCTGTGTGGAACGATGTACTTCGTAGGTCCAAAGCGTTTTACGGCGACACTGGAATCAGCAGCGGATGCAGTTCGGGGGCACCTTCGCCCATGCCGACGTGTTTCGCTCCGCCTCTTATGTGGCGTCATCTCTGACTGAAGTCCACCGTTGCTACAGCATAGACGGACACACTGAGCACATGAACGGGAAGAACTACCTGGACATCGAGACCACTATCCACAGGTCGGACAACCCATTTGCTTGAGGCCAGGTCCCAGGGAGCCATCAGGAGCCGGGGAAAAGATAGAGTCAGGTTTCACCAATCTATGGGATTACTGTGGCCATTATACAGTGGTAGATGAGATGGGGGAAGAAAACTCTTTTGAGAGATATAGAGAAAGTTCATTCCAAAGACCTGGTTTCACTAAGACTTACAAACCAATTAATACCTTCAGCATGCATGGAACCTGCCTTCCTAGAGGGGACTTAGTCAACAGTATAACCCTACAAAGGAAGGGAAAGGGTCTACCTGCAACTGTATATGGCATTAGCTTTTTATCCTAAGGACAATACAATCTGTTCATGTGCAATAGACGCTTTGATTGCTGAATTAAAGTTTAGCAGAAAAACTATTCTGGGCTAAACTACATAGAAAGGAATCCAACAGAACCTTAGGCACTGAAGTTATAACTTGTAACAGACACTTCATAACTTTCTGTGAAAAGAATCACACTGTTATACTGATTGAACCACACCACAAGCGTCCTTCCTATTGCTGGAGCTTTAAACCAGGCTCCCAATGTGTAATTTGATGTCTGGTACATGAAATGAACCCACTTTAAATCGTTAAAGTGTATTGAATAGGTGTCTGTGTAAGTTGCTTCAAGTCCAAATGCTGGAGAGAATTCTGCTCACAGACAAGCAGTATATATTAGTGAGGGGAAAAGTTGAAAAGATAAGTAAAAAACATGTAAATAATGTGTGTATAATTAAATGTTTGCCATTTTAAATATATCTATGAAATTATATCCGATAATTATCAGTACTGTATGCCCAACTGGTATTTAAGTGATTTGTACTGTCAAATTAATATGCTTGTGAACCTCATCTTGCTTGCATTTGTTTCTTTGCATCTGCGTTTCCATGGTTACTTGATCAGTCATGGTTAGGACTGACGTGTCTCAAGTGGTGTTCAAAAACATTTTCATTTGATATCAGATATCAGCCATGATGTGTGAAGTATATTTTGATGTCAGTACTTAGGATTTTATTACTCAAATTAGAATATCTTTTCTCTGACACAAAGCCATTGGCTCAGGATAAAAAGGGTCTAGTTATTGAGACTGGGCATAAACGTTGAGCGTTATGCTCTTGGTGGACACGATGTATGGTAAATGTATTTAATGTAATTTTAGTGGGAGTTGATGAAGTTGTGTAAAATTAATAATAATCAAAAATCATTAGTAAACCGTACTTTGAAGCAGCTTCTTGTGTGTTAGGAAATGTAAAAGTTATATTTCTGTAAAATAAAGGCTATGAAATTCTACCTTTGTTTAACTTTTACAATCGTGGTTAGATTTGTCGTATAATATGTAGTAGACATTTACATTTAGCAGACGCTCTTATCCAGAGCGACTTACAGTAAGTACAGGGACATTCACCCCGAGGCAAGTAGGGTGAAGTGCCTTGCCCAAGGACACAACGTCATTTGGCACAAACGAACTGGCAACCTTCAGATTACTAGCCCGACTCCCTAACCACTCAGCCACCTGACCCCCATAGACAGTAGCCTTTCTCAGCCCGGGTCGTTGGGGTCCACTGCTCTGCATGGTTTAGATGTTTTCCTCTTCTAACACACCTAATTCAAATTAACAGGTTATCAGGCTTCTACAGAGCTGTAAACATTTTAATCAGGTGTGTTGGAGAATAGAAACGTCTAAAACTTAGGAATCTAAAGCAAACGATGAAGGAATGTGGGCCCAGTATATCGTAGTTACTGATGTTACTATGGCTTTCTAGTGTTGGGATTTAGCCTGAAGTCCTACAGGATGTCTGACATCCTGTCACTTCTGTATCACAACCCCAGCCTCAACGTCTTCTCAAAAATATAACGTGACAGAAACGGCACGCTAAACAACTTGCAGTAAGTGGACAGTTTCACGGGGATGAGGACAGACATTACAGAAAAAAAAGCAAACCCAATGAAAATAAATCTGAACGACAGGCACAGTTTACCACTGTGCACCTACAGTGCATGCACACACGCATTCCAAACAGAGTTCATTGCTGCAGTGCATTGTGCACTGCGCTGTCCAGTGGAAGGTGTGACATGTCTGTACTCATGGTTCTGCCTCTTTGCATGACATGAGATACATTTTTGATTCAAGCAGGAAATGTTTTACCAAATATTTTGTTTGTGAGGTTCCATTTGAACTATATTTCTTCCAAGCATAGCTATAGATGTTATTACCGGTAACAGTATAGCATATATTGGACCCAGATGTGTTCTCATCTAATTCATCTCTTCTGCAGCCTCTCTGTCCAACAATTCAAGTGTTACAAGCGTGTTGATTCAAAGGCGAAGTTTTGAATCGTTTCCACCAAATACAACCTTAATTATCTTCAAAACAACACATGACGGGAAAACACGTACAAGCCGTAGTGCAACATAATGATTTCATCAAGGCTTTTGAAAATCCAATAAATATTCAGCTGTGTTTGTTCAAATCACAAAAGTGGTTTGAGAAGTTCTTACTAATTATGTGCCCTGAGGGATAACTTCCTGGTAAGCACATCTGTTTTGCTTTCTGTTTAAACATACAGTATGGCCTTTCTCCCTCAAAGGGAACAGTACCAAAAGCTGTGTTACTAGATGCTTCTTTTCCATATTGTAAATATGATAATATGATTAAAGACACTATTTCCCATGGTCTTGTCATCTCAGAATCTTGAGATTATTTGACATTCTTTTACATTTGGGGTTTGGAACCAGTATTGTGTTGTTGATTTGTTTGTCACGTGATCAGAGGACACACTTCCTCTTTGTGACAGATTGTTGACACTTGCTTGCCCTTTTTCTCCGTCAACTTCAAGTTCAGTGAGAACTTTCTAGTCAACTTTGAAAGGCTAAAACCACATACAATATTCTGAATGCAGAATGAGTTTGACCTTCTCACAGGGTTTGTCTCTTTGGCATGTAAAGCAAAACAACACAAACAACAACATCAAATCAACCGCTTTCCGCTTTGGTTTTGTTTTAGTCCCTGATGGAAATGTGAGCCGTGCACACAACACAGAGAAGCTTCCTGTTTCTAAGAATATGTTGCCACTGAACTTTTGATCCGTTTGCTTTTGTGTACACAGTCACAAACAGTTCCACTTAGTCTCATGACCACCAAGAACTCCACAGTTTTACCTCTCACACCAGGTGTACTCTGGCCTTGGGTCAACTCTCCACTAACCACAGTGACCCCACAACCTGGCCATTCCAGCACAGCTTAGTTTACCAAGGCAATGTCATCTGTCTATTGATTTAGATGTAGTCATTTGTAGGCTCAGGCAATCACTCGACAGCTTTGGTACAGTGGCCCATTACACTGCCATTCTGTACAGCTTGTACTGTCATTCTGTACAACTTTGAGTCTGTGGATTGGAGAGCACTCCACACAGCAGTATCAATAAGTTTGTGATTTGTGATTTTCACGACAGTTACAAGCTCTCTTTGCAAGCCATTTTTAGTTAATGTAATGATTCACTGTTAAACATCCACCAGCAACCTATCTGTCATAGGTGACAGAGTTACATGTGACAGTGTTAACCATGTTACCCATACTCACTTCCCTATAATGACAATGGCAGCAATATCTTACAGTATTAGAAAGTTGATGGGCATTGATTTTTTTCTCAACCAGTAATATGTTCTACTTTCTGTCGAGACTGGATCAGGATGAAGGGCTATCAGTTAAATACTGGAAGGAAATGTGGAAGCAGACAGGGACAGTGTATAGTGACAACATGAACCAAGGGACTCAGCATGGGAAACTTTACTTTCTTATTCTAATCTTGCTACCTTGTGTATTATAAAGCTACAACAATCTGTCAACAAGGGAGAGGTGTACATATGCTCTCTTGTGTATTATGTACATTTACATAAATAAAGTTGAAGTAAATGTTATCCGATACAGACCTTCTCAGTCAGTAAGCCATAATAACGACAACAACACCAATAGCCCATTCATGCCTGAAGTGTTTTGCAATAGCAAAGGTCACTCCGTCATGACTTGCCAGACTCTCATATTTCCAGTTTGTATCAGTCTCTAGACAAGAGAGGAGCCAGGGGTCAGATAGCCCTGAAAGGGTCTCCTCTCTGTGGAAAACTCAAAAACATTCCAGAACTATCTTCTGGAAATATGGGGGTGGGTCATTTTTTCCAAGTCTTGGTAACATGAGGGCAGTGTTAGGGCAGCCCTTATAGAGAGGCTACACTTCAAAATGTATTTCTAGACTTCTCCTGTGTTTGTTGTTGTGTACAGACTGCAGTATTATGACTAAGCTGGGTCCCATCCCAGACAATACTTGCTCATCACCATTTACAGCCAAACTAACAAGACAACATTATAGTAAACTCCCATGCATGCACCAACACCACCTCAAATCATGCACATCTGCCCAATCAAGAAGAACGTAGAATATTAGAACATCATGTGGCCAAGCCAAGAATGGGATGTCTGTACTCTGGAGAACAATGGAATGAGTTCTTGGCTCAGGGTGTCTCTGGGTGTGGGGGGCGTGGAGGGGTTAGGGCCAACACTGTAGCCAGCCGTATGGATGTGACCCGGCCTGGGTGGGTGGGACCACAGGAAGTCTGCTGCTTGTCGACCAGTGAGGTCGTGCTGCCTTGCCAACACGGGGTCGTAAATTTTCTGGACACTCCCATTGCAGAGTGATGTCAACATTTGATTCCTTGGCAGCCTGTGGAAGCTGCTTTGGATGCAAGATTATTGGAAAAGCTACATACTTGTAGACACATGATTTATTGTCATTAGATTGTGGCAGATAATACCTTCATAAATGTATAATATAGTTCACCAGTATAGTTTTAGGGTTAAGTATAGTATTTTGTAGTGTTGAACTTTCTTTTTATAAGTTATTGATTTATTTTCATGTTAAAATACATGAGGAAAGAAAAATACTGTACATTGTGCAGTTGTGTTTGTGTGTACATGAAGCCCCATCAAACTAACTTTACTTAAAACGTATTTGATGGGTGACATGATAACACAGAAAACAGTATATTGTTTGTTATTTCCTGTTAGATGCATAGTTGTCTAACAGGACATGACGGCAACATAAAGCTATTTCACTGGACATTTTTGTGGTCGAATTTCTCGTCACAGAGGATTTTCTGCTTACGTGCGTGTGGGGATCATCAACAGTAATGTTGCACACTAGGAATGCAGCGTCTGTATAAACTGCCTATTGTTCATTGTATTTCCCAGACTTGTGCTACTCTATGAGCCAATAAAGGAATATGTTTTAATTGACCTGGTTGCTGGGCACGGTTTCAATTTCTTTTCAATCACACTGTAATAAAATCCTACCAAAATTAAATGAATTCTTGTTCCAGTCCATAGAGAGCAAAGTGTACCTAATACATTGTATTGACCAACATCATTACCAAACATATTTGGTCATATATAATTATATTTTACTAAACAATCCCAAGTTGTTCTCGTATTTGTGGAGGGCTGGAAGTGTCCACTCATAAAGGCGACTCCACTAATATCCACCCTTCAGGAACTCGCTCACTCCTCTTTGCTTGTTTCCTGCCATTGTTCTGGTCCATGCGGTCCAGTCCAGACTCCGCCCAGGATCTGGGAAAAGGTGGGATGTTAAAGCACCCCCCGTTTCCTGTCAGTCAGCCGTGACCTCAGCTCAGCCGATGGGGGTGTGGCAGAGGGGGATGGATACCGGGAGGAGGTGGGCCGGTGTGTGAGGTGGGGGGGGTGGTGGGGGGGTTCATAAAGCATGGCATTTTAGCAGATTACCTATGTTGGTGAAAAAGACACTGTAGGGTGTTTGTTTCAGTAAAACCCTTTCATGGAAAACAATATTTCTGTACGAGCCGCATTTCCACACCAAACCCCAATAATACAGTCAGGTCCTCCCATCATTTTGGAAACATTTAAATCCCCAAGCCTGAGAAACTGTTAGCTGAAAAGACAAGGGAGTGGTAAAGGGAAGATACTTCCAAGTGTCCTTTGGGTGTTTGGAGATGGACAGGAAGGAAAAGGAGTAGCTGGGAAAACTCAGTGAGGCTCCTCACCAAATCCAGCGGTGTGATGAAGGAGACCCAGGACCAGGATACAAACGTCACTGTCATGGGTCACGTACTCTACAGTTACATCTGAGGTCAGGCAAGCACAAACCCACAAAAGTCCGAGAGAGTCCGTGTGTAGACGAACATGCATATGCGCACACACATGCACACACACATGCACACACATACATACACAGGTATACTGTCCACACACAGCTCCCTGAAGATGAACAGATTTAGCAGAAAAGGCTCATGCATTTCCCCAGGAAATGTGAAATGGCCACTTCCCTCCAAGGTGAATAGGAACAGCGGCTGAGCAGAAGTGTAAAACTCAAATTATTGCCCCAGAGGGTCCGGGAGGATGGCCTCGATGGCTTCCGCTCCGGCGGAGCAGTCAGGGAGCCACGGCATGAGTGCAGCGTCCCCAAATGTCCATCGGTTTCTACTGCACTAATTTCTGTATGACAGTTCACACAACTGTCGTCTTTATTTTCGGGTAAACAGGGGTTCATGTCTATATGAATATCAAAATGTTGAAAATGTACTCAGGCAAACCTAGGTATTGATGTGTTTGAAATGTATCCAACTCCCACATGGTTTATCTCAGTAGTAGAGATCAAATAATGTCCACCGCCAGCTTGTTGATAGGCTGGGTGTGTCTCTGAGTGTTTTTTGGGTGTCCCGACTCTTGCTAGGGCACTAAATACAAACCAACAAGTGAAAGTTTACATGCTTGAGCGACAGCCAGTTGCTTTGCAACAATATTCATAAAGTGACACCCAGAAACATTCCCAACCAACCCACAGCCGTGTGTCCTGACCCTCATTTGACTTCCATTGACTGAGGATGAGACTGTAATGAGGCTGGCTGCTGGATTTACATGGCCTAACGAACTCTTAATCATTCATCCCTTATTTGGAGCTGGTCCAGGCTCCCTAGACAGCTCTCTGGCGGAGGCAGCACCACAGATGTCCACTGTTGCACTTACTGAAATCCCACAGAACTTATTAAATGCAGACATGCATCCATGTACTGTACCTGTAAGTACACACAGCTAGACACATTCACATACAAACGCATATACGTTTTCCAAACACATACAGGGCTAGCCCTAACTTGACCCTAATCCTGTGCACAGAAGCTCAAATAACCAAAATCAAAAGAGATGACCAAACTTGTCTTGCATTCACTATAGCATGACGTTTTGCCTGTCTGCCTCTGTTTGTTTAGGGAGTAGGGTCAGCTTTCAAGGCAGTCAATAATCCCAGTTAGATATTGACCTTTCAGTGACCCCACTCTCCAGGGCACAGAAAAGGGCGTAGCACTGCTATTGTGATTAGAAAATAAACATTATTGTCTGTGTGCGACAAGCCCTCTTATGTTTATTATCCATTGGCTTCTATCGAACAAACCTTTTTAAATTATATTTTATTTATATAGGGTTTTTTTTTATTACCGGAATGTACAGTTTACACAGTTTATAAATACAAAAATAGTGACACTGTACAATGATGACCTAAATATAATTTACATTTAGTCATTTAGCAGACGCTCTTATCCAGAGCGACTTACAGTAAGTACAGGGACATTCCCCCGAGGCAAGTAGGGTGAAGTGCCTTGCCCAAGGACACAGCGTCATTTGGCACGGCCAGGAATCGAACTGGCAACCTTCTGTTTAATAAAAGGTTGCCCTAACCGCTCAGCCATCTGAATTATGCATTACTCTATAAAAAAATCGTAACCAGCCAATTGAAATCCTTCAGGGGTCTCAAGTAACCATGCACAAAAAATATAGCTTTAGCTCTCGGTGAACACAGTCATGATACAGTTTTTACTGACTGTAGGAACCTTTGAGGACACTAAGACATTGGTTCATCCATCAGTTTTTCTCAGCAATGACTTTACAAACTATTTTATTGTTTTAACATCCATAACATATAAGGCAACAAGTACTGTATCCTAGTTCTCCATTTTGTCAGTAGAGGAGGGGAGTTTTGTTATGTTTAGACAAACTTGTATTGTTAATTATGCACAATACCATAAACTACAATAATAGTCCTAGGCCAAATGCTTACAATAAATAATTGTATCTGATAATCAGATTATTTGTATTTTGCTTTATAATTTCACAGTCAACCCCCACTCCCCAATGTGGAAAGGTAAACCTGTCATCTAAAAATGACTGAATCTCCCCAGATGGGGGTCATAGCCTACGCTGCATGAAGCAACCAGGGTGTCACGTTTGGTATCGCAGCAAGAGACAAGAGGGTGACCCTTCAACATGTGCTTGCTGACCTTTAGCTCCTCACCTTCCTGTAAGGATGCCCTCTCTCTCTCTCTCTCTCTCTCTCTCTCTCTCTCTCTCTTTCTCTCTATCTCTCTCTCGCTCCACACCCCTCACTTTCTCTTTTTCTCTCTCGCTTTCCTCTCTCTCTAATATACACACACAGAGGAGGCAACTCAATAAACTCAAAGACTCATATATATTACTAAAACTGCAGAGTGAACCTAAAGCATGAAATAGCCTATATTAAATGTCAACAATGAGTTTCTTCTTTGTTCTCTGTTTACAACCTCCCAGCATGCGTCTAATATGAAACAAGGCAGAGAACAGGGAGTCTGCCAACACATATGATTCTAATCCAATACGGTGATACAGTATCCCACTCAAACTGCGATAGCCGGTGAAGGAAACTTGAGGGCCACAGAACTTCGTCTAGGAGAGGCCCTGTCAGTCCAGCCACGGCAGGCATTCAACAGAAGAGATCGATCAAACAACCAACATAGATTTCAATACAAGAAAATCTACTTCACACCGTTTTAAAATCTGAATGTGATACAAAAGTAAATATATATGTTGTTTTCAAAGTGACAGACTACAGTAGCCTACTATCTCAAATTGGCATCTCTAGCTATACTGATTCAGACAAAGAGTGACAAAGTGGCCTACCAAGTTAGGACATTACCATGTTGGATATTTCCATACTACATTTCTAAAGTCGCATACAGCAGCTGAACGAACAGCACACTCTAGTGGTAGAACAAATTAATGAAGCGAAAGAGGTGGTCCCATTATTTCCATGACAACAATACTTGGCAAACAGGTGTTAATAATATACCAAAGTAAACTCAGATCTGTCAGCTAGCTAACAAGATGGATGAAACGACATTATAGAAATGGGGTGGTTGTTCAGCACAAGGCTTTTGATAGAATATATCTCCTTTCTGAAAGTAGTAACGAATGTTGATAACAAAAAGTAACTAGATCATCGTCATCGTAGCTTTAACAGGTAAGGTTAGCTACTGTACACAATACTATACTAGTCGAGGTCCACTTTTTGACCATTGCTACTACAAGTGACTGGCAGACTTGAAGTTTGAACTTATAGTACTGTTCGTTAAATGTGCCAGTATGTTTAGAAAAACAACCTGGAAGAACACTGTCAGCGATGCAGTTAGTTGGCACCAGGACCAAGCCCTGAACACAACTATATTCATACTGAAGGAATATGGTCCAATCGGATTCTTGCTCAAAGAGGAGGGGAAGTCCAAAAACTATAAAGTAAGGCACTATGTGTATCCGCGCAAGTTACTCTAAACTACATCATTTTGCCAAAGTAGCCTAGGCTTGCTTTTTCTTATTTTTTTACCTATTCAATTGCTGATATTGATATTTTATTATATTGCAGTTGTGTTATCATTATTCAATGATCTTTCAGGTTTGCTTAGGAGATCCACATACTTGTACCTGTTCAACTTTTCTCAAAGACAGGGACCCCTGCAAACACATTTGCTGGTAAACAGAAAACCTATAACTATTGTTAATGTGACTAAGAATTTCTAAACTAATTACTCTTTAATTATAGGGTTTTAATGAGGAAATTCAGACTGCCAAGAGAACACGAATGTAAGTTCTTTAAAACGCTTATAGGTCTGCTGTTTTCTGAATCTTAACACAAAATCTATGTAAAAGATAAATTAGATATTTATGTGCTGTTGTTTTTGTGTTTCATCCACTTCCAGACTGTTTTCAGCAGGGCCTTGTGGAGAGGCAGATTGTGGAGGTGCTGCATGGTTTACACAAGAGCAGAACCCCGCAGCAACCAAACTCGTTGGCCTCAGCTGAAGAGAAGCCGGATCCGGACCAGGAAGATGGGAGCATACACCAGAAGGGGATCCAAGCCCAGGATGTGTGCCCCATCTGTCAGGAGGAGCTACTGGAAAAGCGTCTACCTGTGTGTTATTGCAGGTTGGTTTGACAAGGCTTACCAGCTAATTCTGAATGAATTCTTTAAGAAAGTTTTGATTCAACGGAAAACTGCCTTCAAGCCATAGCACCTTGCGACTATTTCCTGTAATTTACCCGTACCCATTTTCAGGTTTGGTTGTGGCAACAATGTTCACATCTCGTGTATGAAAGTGTGGGCTGACCATCAGCCCCCGTTGGATGTGGAAGCCATGGTGAAGTGCCCCCTATGCAGAGAGGACTTTGGGCCTTTGAAGCTCCTGCAGGAACAGGTGAAGAACTCTGCCAAGCTCCACACGGCTGCAGAGAGGGAGAAGCCAGACAAACACCTGGGCGTCCTCTGCAACAATTGCAGAGTTTGTCCTATTACAAGGAAGTGCTTCAAGTAAGTTAACTTTTCTTTCTGGTGTCAAAATAATACTCTGGCCTAATGTAGTACGATAATAATATTTGACCTTGACATTGTACCTACTATATGTCTCCCCTATATGCACCTCATCTCAGTATAAACAATTCTGTTCAGATGCACTGTCTGCAGTTATTACCATCTCTGTGAGGAGTGCATGAAGAGGAATTGTCATCCACAGCATATATTTGCAATGCGAATGGTAGTAACCTTTCGTGAAACATTGTGAAATGTCTCATGTGTATTGGTTTTGACAGACAGTCTCAGCAAATAATATGGTGATTTAATCTCCTTTAGAAACGGACCCAGAAGTGGAGACCAGTGAAACAGCTGGTCTTTCACACATTGGAATCCCTGGAGACAACCGAGCTGTCAGAGAATGCCAGGCAAGCATTCCCTCATCCATGGAATACTTTCAGTCCAAAATCCACACATTTGATGAAGCTATAAAGAACTATAGTGATACTCTATAGTTGAAAAGTATAAATTGCAGTCACTCTTACATTTAGCAAAATCTTTTAGAAATATTAGATATTAATTATATGAGGAATAATTCATTTGTAATCATTGAGCCATGTTTCATTTTGAGATTGAAACCCATTTTTTTTTCCATCCACATCTCAGCTCGGTTCCAATAGAGAGTGACCCAGTGCCAGAACATGTGGTGAAGAGCCTTCCTGTGGTTCGTGTGAGGAGAGGCAGCCGACTATTGGACCCGGGTCAGCAGTGCAGAATGTGTCTCAGGAACTTTAACCTTGGTCAGAATGTCAGAACTCTGCCTTGCCACCACAAGGTTCACATAAATATATATATATATATATGAATTTAATCTGAATTTAGAGTGAGTGTAGCCCTTTTCATGTCAGAATGAAGAAATAGCAACCCCTTCATTGAATTGTAGTCCTCCCTGTCTCAAGGTTTTTGTAAAAAAAAATTCTCCTATTTAGTTTCATAGAGATTGCGTGGACGGATTTCTACGGAGGTCCAACTTCTGCCCCCTGGACGGCTTTGTGATCTTCAACCCGTTGCTGTGGTGCTGCAAAAGGGGAAAGAGCACAGGAAAGCTGCACTCTGCCCTTACACACACCCAGACCAAGCTCTCCGACAAGCAGGAGCAGCTATTCGTCCCTGGAGTGTCCCTCCTTCTCAAGGCAGTCTCCGGACCTCTTCCCTCCCTGGGTGTAGCTACTTCTGATGAACTCACTGGTGCCCTCTTCCCTATCTTACCAGACCCAGTGATCCACGGCTTACAGGGCCTTCGCATCAACACGACGAGCAAAGAGATGATTGATCACCAGAGGGACACAGAAGAGAAAAGAGTTCTTTCGAAATCTCTTATAAGTAGGAGAAGCTACTCGTCTGACCAACTCGGCTGCACTTCTGACCAGCTTAGGAAAGATTTATTAGGGGTAAGACCAGGAACTAAGTCACGCCTGTATAAAATGAGAACAGGGCAACGTAGCACAGTCTCATCAGGCAGGTTGGCAGCCAATGGAGGGAGAGGAGGAAGCCTGCAGGGCTTGTTTGTAGGTTTAAGAATGACTGAAGCAGAAATGACTGATGCCCCTCTTCATAACGCTGCCAGCGTTATGTGGAGAAACAAGACAGTGAAGAAGCTGAGAGCCAGACCCAGACTCGACCCTGGGGACAGGCTGATTTCTGGGCTGAGAATGGCTGGGGGTGCATATAAGCACTCAACACCAGGGGAAATCAGAATGAGACTTGGTGGTCTGTAAGAGTAGGATTAAAATGATTAATCACTCAACAAAGTAATAAGAGGATTGTACTGTATGTGACAGTTAAGAGGAAGCAAACTTCCTGTTTGCTGTGATCTAACTTCCTGTCTTCTACCAATATTATTTTTTACTAATAATTTACTGTTAACATTATTTGTAAAACCGCCAATATTTTAAAGAAAAATGTGTCACTCATTATTTGGTATCAAGTGAGTTTATTAAGTAAACTTGGTAAGTGCACAAAAAGGCAGACTAATACCACTACTTTCATATACAGAAGTAAACCAACACAAGTTGCCCATTTTGTAAGCTTTAAGCCTATAAATGAAGATACAGTAGAAATACAATACAGCACATTGAAATAAATACAGGGATATACATTCAGCAAATGCCACTTTTCAAATTTTCAATGGCAAAATTAAAAATACAAAGTTAATTCTTTCAATCCCCTTTTTACAGTATGCATCATTACTGATCTGGTGCACAACTTGCGATGCTACATTTAGAATTAAGGTACAAGTTGCTACAATTCAACTTTTTTGCGCTCTATCGATAATGGTATCTAAAGCTTGAATTTGTTATATTGTGTCTTGAAACCTTCTCACTCTAATCACTGGGATGCATTTTCTCTCATAACTTCTTTGCTAAAAGCTAGGGAAATGGAGATGGTGTACACATACTGTATGCACATTATAAACATAAAAAGACCATCACACACAATGCTTATACACAAACAGCTATTAATGTAGCTAACTACCATATTGAGCCCATAAGCACTGAGGGAAATGATGTCACTACACTACCATGAAGGAAGACTAAATATGGCCACAATGCCGATGATGTTTCAAATTCAGCACACACTCTAATATTGCTGGATAAGTCGTTTCCAGGAAATTAGCATCAGTTTGTGCTGCATCAAATTTCTTCACAGTAAGAAGTCATTGAATTAATAACCTCTATTGCCAATTGAGTGCTGTGAAAACTGAACACTTTGGCTGTGTTCTATTATACTAATTTAACAATAACAATGTATTAATTTCAGACACTTTTATCGAAAGCGACATACAGAGGAGAATTTCAACCTGCAACCTCAACATCTGCAGACAAATGCTCCATCCCTCACCTACACCCACCACCCATTTCTTGTTCTGTAAGTTTTCATTGTGATTTCAACTACTAAACGCATATTAGACAGTCTGTACTGTATGTCTACTCCCCAACTGTGGTCAAATACAATGTCACAAACAGATAAAAGTGTTCTGTGCTTGGCTGAACTCATCAAGGAAAACCTCATCAAGCCATATGAAAGAGATCAGTGTGAGATTTATGACTAGCAAACCTTTGAACAACTACAGTTACTACAGTGTTTGACAAATATATTAATGTAAGATATGACTGTTTACATCGACCTCAGATCACGGCAGCATTTACATGGTTTAAGACGCTTTATGTAAAATCTAAGTAACTTCTTTCTTGTCGCAGTGTAATATTTCCTTTCATGCATTCTCAAATAAAGGGGTCAAGCCCCAAAACAATGAAGACCTCACAAGGGGCAGTTGAGCATCGCAATATAATGTACATACGTGTCTGCTTTCCAGTGCTCTTGTATGTTTGGTCCAATATAAGACCTTGAATATATCGCAAATGCAACCTGGACTCTTTAAATTTAAAGAAAATTGTTGGTTTGAAGGTCAGCTGAGAGTAACCCAGAAGTAAGCATTGTGGATGTGAAGTTGCGTAAATATAGATTTTGTTTCAAAAGCAGGCAATTATGGTGCGAGTAAGTGTACTGTACAAGGACTGTCTTTATACAGCCTGCTCATCTGTTCTATAGATACAATTTCCAGTCGATTCTACACTGCTCAAAATCTGTATCCTTTAATTTGATCGCAAACTATCGGCACACATCCAAAATAACAACAGGCTGAAGGAAGGCACCCTCTGGTGCTGTTTTCAAGAATTAGGGGGCAATGAGACATGCGTAGACACTGTAGAATGTCCCGCTGGTGATTATTCCAAGTTTATGGTGAGTCCGCAACTGGCGCCCGGCATGTCAACCAAATTGTCAAACATCCTGCCTCTGTAGCTTACTTCGTGTGTGACTTTTTGTCGCGCAGCAATGCACTGACCACTATGCCAATACGTATGCAAGTTTTAGGGTTAAAGACTTTTCCATGGAGGACAATTTGAATTTAGAAATGACCGTGCAGTCGGGACTGAAGTAAGGCTCGATTTTGTTGATTGGATGGACGTATTTGTCAGTTGGTGTTCAGAGCTTTAACTTCGCTTCGTCAACTGCCTCTCCTCTCTGACATGCCTGGCACTCCTCTTGTCGGCCCTCCCTTTATCCCTCACCTTCCTCAGCCGGCGTGGAGGCGGCGTGGCCCTGGACTCGCTGTCCTCCTGAGCGCTGGAGGTATCCATGCCATCCCGCTCCTCTGGAATGTTGGGGATGGCGCCGCTGCTCCCGTCCAGAATGTTCCGGAGATAGGGGTCTTCGGGGGTGCAGGTGGCGGTGGTCCCGCTCTCACTGCTGCTCAGATCCTGGTCCTCGCCGTAGCGCCCCCTGCTGTGGTAAGGGAAGGAGGACGCCCTCCCTGAGGGCCTCTCCCGCTCCACCTCGCGGATGCTCTGCAGCGGCTCGTTCATGTCCACCCCGGAGTCCAGGCTTGTGTCGTTGCTGCTGGTTGGCCGGTGGCGGCCCTGGAGCTCGATGATGGAGTGGCGAACCGAGGCGGCGGGCTTCCCATCCAGAGACACAAACCAGGCCCTGGGGTGAGGAGAGGAGGACTTGCCCCGTGTCAGCTCCAGCAAGGTGCGCTCTGAGATCCCTTGTAGCTCACTGGGGACCCCATGACCACCTCCAAAGGGCCCCATGCCAGCGGCCTCGTTGAGGGTCCCCGGGACAGACACAGAGGATTCGAGGAGGCTGCTATATCGGCCCCACACTCCAGGGTTGGAGCCCCCCTGTCCTTGGGGTGGAGCCTCCAGTGCCTGGGGCTGGTCCTGGCCACCCTGCTTGGGGTCAAGACCCGTCTGGGAGTGGTGGGGGATCTTAGGGAGGGTCTGGGTGTAGTTGTCATTACTGCTGGCCTCCAAATGAGGGTCATAGTCGCCTCCATTGCGGGGGAAGGTGGCTGACTTGCAGCCTGACCCTTGCTGCTCCAGCGAGCTAAAAAGCTCAGGGGCCTGGATGATGGCCACGGGCTGGTTGTAGATGTGGACCAGCTTGTCTTGGAAGAACATGTCCTGGCCTGCCCCCATCCCGGCCCAGTTCTGGTCGGACCTCTCCCTCAGGCGAGCCACCTCGTCGCTGTTGATGTAATGAGACGAGGACTGGGGCCCCTTGGTCCGTTCTGAACCGACGTTCTCGTACAGAGGGCCCGCAGAGCGAACCCCTGGGTCTTCTACGTAGATGTTGTAGTTGGCTTTGTGCCTAGGAGTGGATGAGGGGTCACACTGGACGCTGCGTGAGGCCAGGCCGTGGGCTCTCTCGCCGGGGTGGAAAGACAGGCCGTGGCCCCCCTCCTCCAGGTGGGTGGAGGTCGTCTGGTCCTTCTTCATAACCGACAGTTTGGAAAAGCGCACACTCCTTCTCCTTGGTTGATGACGTGAACCTCTGAAAACAAGAAAAGAAACATTGGGAATGAGAGTATTTAAACTGGTTGGTGGTGGTGGGGTATCTGTTGTATCTGGATTGTTTTAGACATGCAAAGTGTGAAGGTTACAATTTGGACATACTGCAGAACTGATCTCTTACCCACAATGGCAAAGCAGCACACACAGACCCCCAATGACGATCGCCAAAGTCCCACCCAATATTCCCACAAGCAAGTAACTGTGGTATGACAGGAATTCCATGGAGCTTGCATGTCCCATGTAATCTGTACAGGCAGAAATTAGCACCATCAACTATTAAAACCAATGCAGTTAAAGTACTCTATTGTGGTTAATTTCCATTAATCTGTAACATACCACTGGAGGAGGGAATGGATGCAGCAATCCAGTACCCAAGATGAGAGGCCATGTAGGTCCAGACCAGGTGATTGTTTACCATTTTTACTATTCCAAGACCCTGATTCTCCCAACCACCTTAAGAAGAAAATGTGGAATGTAAGAAAAAAACTTTCGTTTTATTCAACGTCTTATTGTTACTTGATTCATGTAAGCACTTAGTAACTTTGTCTTGAAAGTGCTACACAATAAAAGTTCACTTTCTTATTCTAACCTAGACTTTCTGATAGGGTTTGTCTGGATCAGCAGAAATATTATTCTTATCTGTGTAATTCTTATTCATAGTGCACTTACAGTACGCATTAAGTACCCAGTACATTAGTGACCTACTGTTCTGCAGCCAAGTAGATAAGTCAAGTTCTTGCCAAAGGAAATGTCACCAACCTGTCTTGGTATTAAAGGCCCAGGCAGGCACGGTGTCTGAGGGCCTGAGGGAAGTGGGCTCTTCCAGGGGGAGGGTGATCTGGATGGGCCCCCGCACCTGGAGCTCCTCACCAGCATAGTACAGGCTGGCACTGAGGGCCGCCACGGCCTTCAGCTCAACACTTCTGTACCCTGCACACATGATCCATGCGTGGTTCAAATAATGTCACTTACTGTAAAAATGCCACACTGCTTCGCGGACAAGATGAATGTGCATATTTCTGTTAGCACTTCATGCAGGTAATCATAACATAATGTAAGGCTTTTGTTACACTGCGTTCTTCAGATTACAACCATCCACATGAAAAGCGGTTGGTGAACTTTTAATTGGAATAAAACACACTATATTTCATTGTTGTATGAAATATCCCATTACTTTTGGTTGGATTTGTGCTCACCTGACTTCTTGCTGATAGTGCCGACAGTGCAGTTGACACAGTCCTTTGCTAGGCTGCGCTGTGGTACAGTCAGGTAGGCGATCAATGAAGATATGTTGCTGTTGCTTGAAAACATGAGGAGGTTCTTGGGAAACTGAACACTGGCCTGAGAGGAGATATCTGTAAAAACAAGACATACACGATCACGCTTGGAAGCACAGTACAAGTAGCCTAATACAGGTAAGGATCATATCCTGATCTTTGGAGGTAGAGTAAATCCAGCCAAATTTTGCATCTAGCAAAGACATGCATTACTTGAATGTTTTCTTCTTGATTTGGAAGCATCGCGCGTTTGTGATGAATCGGTGGCTTTTTGAAAGTAGAGTGATCACAAGAAAGAAGATAATGACAATGAGTTCACATACCAGGTAACTTTCACATACCAGGTAACTTTCACATACCAGGTAACTTTCACATACCAGGTAACTTTCACATACCAGGTAACTTTCCAGTGAGAAGCACGGAGTCCTCAAACATCCAGATGTTCCCCTGGTTTTGAGGCAGCAGCAATAACGTCACAGAGGAAAATACTGCAAGAGACAGAGTAAGACTAGTTTTTAAGCTGTTAAGGTGCAAACCACCTGCACACAGCAAACAGTATTAGCCAGATAGCAGTCCATCAACAAACTTACGGTTCAATGTTTAAAGCTACCAGCAGGTGGCGATGCTGCTTCAAACTCTTTAAAGAGCTGCTGTGTGTTAGATAACAAAGGGAGGTGCCTCTGACGATGCAGAGCAAAGCACGCCACTCGCCCCCTCCACCGCTCTCCCTCGCTTTCTCCTTCTGTCACCCCCTCCCCCTCTCCCTTCCCCCTGTTCTCTCAGTGGCCCCCTCTCTGTTTTTCTTTCTCCCTCTGGTTAGCTCAGCTCACCAAGACAAAAATGGAAACAGGCTACCCACCCTCCAGCACCAACCTCCACATACAGAACGTCAATAATGCTGAGTCCACCACTACATTAACGTGTGATTCAATATGGCTGCACTTAAGTGATACAGGATATAACAGAGCCAGATAGGGTTGAGTTTCACTGACGTTGACGGTACCAGACTGCTTGGCTACATGTTTTACAGTAGATACTGCTGTTTGAAAGTGGAAATCGTTAAAATAAATGTTCTAGAGTGTAAAATACACTATATTGTATTATGCTTTACGCAAACTATGAGTGTAAATATTATGTCTACACTTAAAAACGAGAGCAAACCATGACACTCATTAGCCAAAAAGGTCAAATTAAAGAGTGTGTTACACAGTAAAAGATCACACTCACTTGGTCTTTTTGCGGTCCTCCAGGGGAGGGGGGTGGGGACATAGCCCACCATGCTGGCCAGCAGGGTGAGGCTGAGGCCTGGTCTGTAGGGAGCCCGGAGGAGGACCTCTCCTCTCCCCCCGCTCAGGGCAGAGCTGCTCCGGGTGTGGTTCACATACACGTCCACCACAGCCCCGGCTAGTGGCCGGCGGGTCACCTGGTCCTTCACCAGGACCCTCAGGACAAACGGGGGCTCTAGGGATAAAAACAATAACAAGTAAGGGCCGTCATACGGAACAAGAGAAGAAAGTTTCGATTTAGAATATGGGAGAATAAATACTCTGATTTACGTTTTCTTTCTCACTGAATGCGTTGACATCGTTTTATGCTTAAATGATAAACTTGTAAACAATGTATGGGAACTAAATGTATGGGGACCTACTGTATTTAAACATCCAATGTTATCAAACAGAGCATAACGGGATGTAATGCACCACCTTTCTAATTACAGTTAACGGTGCTAATGGGTGGTCATATGGAGTGTATGGATGTGCTGTCAGAACAGCACCACAGCTAAGCCCCTCACTCCACACTGCTGGGGCCCCTCAGCCGGCTACCTCAGTAACCTCTCTCTCTAAACCATGAAAAAGTGATGAGATCGGGGGAGAGCTGGATCACCGGGAGAATGAAAAATACATCAAGGGTCTGTGGTGGCTTCACAGGGAGAGGGTTGTTTTGCTATGCTAGACATTCTCACTCTGCAACACTCGGATGGAGCACAGGTCTCTTTTACTTTCTCTCTCTCGCAGACATGCTCACAATGGCCTCCATGCCCATAGTACTCTCCCCCGAGACATACATAGAATACACTGTGTACTGATATACAGTACACAGACATAGACATACCCACCTACAACATACTGATATGAGAGTAACTAACAAAGACACAACTACTATCAATCATAGTGAATTGAGTTTCATATCAAAACAATCAGAGGAATAAAGGAATCTTGTAGTGATGAATGTATACTGTATGGTGCATATGTCAATTTAACTATAGTTGACATGCTCATCATTACAGTACTGACCCAGGATTATCCCCTTATCCCCAACACCTTACTCATAACAGATAATCCGATTGGCAGCTAAATCCTGCAGCTGGGAGTAAAGTAGTCGTTTCCATTGCCATTGACCCCAGGCACATCCTCAACCCATTCTTCACACTGCTTCCATCAGGTCGCAGATACAGATCCCGGGCCAGGAAGTGGACACACTATGGCAGTAGTTTAGTTTCCTCTGCCATAGCATAATTTAACCAAACAGTCCATTAACAAGTATAGGGAAAGGTGGTATGTATATAAGTCTCATGTAGTTATGTTAGTAGGTATACATTGTATATGTACAGTAATAGACATGTTTATGTGAGGCTCTGTACAGACGCATTTCTTTGGAAACAGGTAATAAAGAATAAATCTATCAGGTTTCAATCTATCTATCTAGTCATATCTACATACACTGAATGATAGGTAACCTTGGCAGTTAATAGTGCATGTCATTACAAGCACAGTAAACACACGTCGTGATGTCTATCGGATGTTTATTGTGTGCACATGGGCACGACAATTACCTATGAAAAACAAAGGAGGGGGCAGGTGGACTGACAAGCACCGTAGACCCCACATGAGGTACAAAACATTTATGGCCAAGATCTCTTGCTTTTATTTATTTTATATAAAATCTTTATTTTATAAATCTAAATCTTTATATATTCAGATTTAGTCATTTGTGTCACTAAAACGCAATTAAATTTCTTACATTTTCTTTTTATAAGCGTATGAACAGGAACACCTTTTTTTCGCCGACCCGCCCTCCCGCTTCGTGAATAGGCCACAATGTCTCACCATAACAAAGGGAAAAGAATATATCAACTAAACGTTGTAGTGAACTACCTGCTGTTGGGACGGTCGGCGTCTGGACTTGATGAGCCGCCTGTCTAGTGACAGATGCGCCAGTGACAGTGGCGACGGCATTGTCCCCATCCAACGATGGTAGGCCGTTGGCGGGTGGAGCACCACCCTCTGCCGCCTTCACGACACCATCCCCGCAGGAAATCAAAAACACCGACAGGAGCAGGTACAGGCGTTCCGCAGGCATGGCGAAAGGGAGCCGCGACCCAAAGACATAACTGCGCCAATCGAGGTGAAAGGGGAAGAATGGGGTCTAGCAGGTTCTTTTGTCATGTAGACCTCATAGCTGGGTAGCAGTAGGTTAACCCAACCTATGCACCGATCACTGGCTGGTGACGGGCTGGTGCTGATGCTGGATTTTTGGGGCGTGTGTTAAAGAGGCAGACATGCTCTTGGTGTTACATCATAGCGCTCGATACTGCCCTCTGCCGCTGGCTACAAACAACGAAAACTTGCAGTAAATACATGCTTTGTATCAGAGGCACCGACCACCAAGTGGCAATATTGTATAATTTTCTATCTCATTTTTTTATTATTATACGAAACATGTTACTTCTAAATAATCCTTGCAGGGGGTTTCACGAAAACGAATTAAAACAAATCCCAGACTATGATTACTTTATTGAACCATAACTTGAAATCCTGGTTTAAGATATTCTCATTCTAGATAATAAAATAAATTCAGAATAAAGATTATAAATAATCAAGTTTAACTTTAGAAAAACCTATGTTGGAAAATTGTTCAGACGGACTATATCAGTCCACACCGTTTTGAGCAATGTCTCTGGATAGATGTGTGTAGATGTATTTAAATTAAATACATACGTATTTAGACCTAAATTAGCCACCACCAGCTGTTTATCAACTTCAGTTGATGGTGATAAATTGCTTATCAAACATTTTCTAAAAGTAATTTTCAACAAAAACAAAAAATATACATTGGCCAGCACACCTGGTTAAAATGATGTTAATTAGCAATACAAGGAAGTGAAAGATGGGCATAGTGAGGGGGCCATAATAGGATTGTGCAGCCCATAGTGTTTCATGTTCATCCCTTTTAAAACAATCCGCTTGGTTCTTGTATGTGTTAACCCTCTCCTCTCCCCAAACATGTGATGGGGAATTTCTTTTTTGAATAGTCAAAGGGACAGCTGCTCTACTTTTCAAGCATTATTTTTCCATTTTGAGTCATTTTTACAATGACATTCACGACAGACACACAAACACAAACTGTATTGTCTACATGTTATAAATTTTTATCCATATGACCATGATTACACACAAAATTACAATGAGATGACTGTAAGTACAGCATCACCATGACCCACCAACAAAAGAAGCAATATATATATACAATATATACTTCCCCTTCCTACTGCCATCTCACCCACACCACCACCCTGGTTGTTCTGAATTCAGTGGAGGCTGTCTGCCTCTCTGCACCTCACTGATAAACGACTTTCTCCACCAATGGTTTTAATGGGGCGCTGTGGGCATTGCGCAGTCCAGTCTGGGGCAGAACATCAGTTTCTTCTCATGCTGAGAATCCGATCACTGCTCAGGAACAGTTAATTTTGGACACAGCTTTGTGACTCCATGACAGCACAGTTCTATACCGTAAAGCACACATTGTTCCTTTGTTATATAGACTACTAGTTCAGTCATTTTATGAAAAAAGGTAGGACAAATTGCAACAGAAGCAAACTCAACTGATTTTGTATCCTCAATATGTCCTGAGTAAGGAAAGAAAAAAACAAAAGAATCCCATTAGGGGAAAGTTTAGAAAAAGACCCAAATATAGCCTATTCATACGCCTATTCATTCTTTTTCTCATGTGAATAGGGTAAAAATGTTAACCTTTAGATATCACCATGAAAATTATTGAGTTGATTACTTACATCAAAGCAAACAAAAAATGTATTACAAGTTATTTTGAAATTGTTTGTTAACATGGGCAAACGGTGCATAATCTAATTAGGTATGTGCTAATTTGCATGAATACCACAACATATCTAAACGTTGGGTATAGCCAGGTGAAAATGTCTTGTTGAATCTTGCATAACTGCTTCATAAAGGAGTTAAACTTCAAACTGTTGTTTGGGGTAGTTATGTCATCCCTTCACACTAATCTGGACGCATGTTTTCTGATTTGGAGTCGTCACAGAGCCATTACCACAGAGGTCACCATTTCTGACGGCCGTCAGAATGTGTGACCCCACCGTAACTGCCTCACAGAGCCCCCGCAGGCCTCCAGGGAAATCTGTTCCACCAGTAGTCCAGTCATTTTATAAAAAAGTTAGGACAAATTGCAACAGAAGCAAACTCAACTGATTTTGTATCCTCAATATGTCCTGAGTAAGGAAAAAAACCCCCGAAGAATCCCATTAGGGGAAAGTTTAGAAAAAGACCCAAATATAGCCTATTCATACGCCTATATGACTCTGGCTCTGCCCGCTCTAAGGCCAGGCTCCAAAGAGTCGTACGGGCAGCAGAGCGCATCATCGGCTGCCCCCTTCCCTCCATCAAGGACCTTCACATCTCCAGATCCCTCAGAAAAGCAATGAAGATCACGGCAGACCCCTCACATCCTGCCTGTAGGTTGAATAATCCAAGAAGGAGAAACAAAAGGAAATCTTTCTTACCTGAGTGACAGCTTAGTGACAGTTGAGTTGACCTTGAATGAATGACTGCCCCTTATGGTGACATTTGTTTGCCTGTAGTCTTTTACTGTAAGATGTACTGTAAGATTCTACAATACATTTTCACCTGGCTATATCCAATGTTGTGGTATTTGCAAATTAGCGCATACATTGTTATGCACCGTTTTCTCATGTTACCAAAGAATTTCAAAAATCCTGTAATACATTTTTTGTTTGTCTTAATGTAAGTAATCAACTCAGTAATTTTCATGGTGATATCTAAAGGTTAAAAAATGTAGCCTATTCACATGAGAAAAAGAATGAATATGAATATATTTGGATCTTTTTCTAAACTTTCCCCTAAAGGGATTCTTCTGGGATTTTTTTTCCTTACTCAGGACATATTGAGGATATAAAATCAGTTGGGTTTGCTTCTGTTGCAATTTGTCCTAGGTTGACCCCCATTTTGGCTTAAAATGACTATACTCATACCTTCAGCCTTTGTTTCGTTGGTCAAATTGCCTTCAGGATCGGTTCGAAGAACGGTTTATTCTAGATGGTTCACTGTATGTGCAAACATGACTGTAATGCATAATCCAACAGTAAGATCCAACCCCACATTCCAGATAGACCCTCATCACAAAATACAATTGACATTTTAAACATTACTTTGCTGAGTTCACATTCTGATGTAGTGAAATAGTTATGTCAGACGTTTCTGTTTGCCAATATTTCCATTAGAGAACATAAAAAGCTTTTCATTAAAATAGTGATCAAATCCTTTTACCACAGACTGTAAAAGACTGTACATATTTAACCAATCCAAACCTAAACCACAATCTGTTTGACAGCCATATCGGCATCCATAAATTTGCGTTGTTCAAGGTTGTCAAAAGAATTGATATGACGAGCGTTACAATTATTACACTTAACAGTAAATAATTGAATACTTAACAGTGACCTACATCTGGTCACTGCTGACACCAACATAGGAATTAGAACTATACAAAGCCTGCTCTTGCATTTATTGTTACATGTTGTACTTGTGAAATTCTTGGGTGACTAGTGAAAATGTGTTTGTTGTTGTCTGTGTCAAAAAGTAGGTCGAGATGCACAAAAGACAAAAAAAAGAACATAAAACCACAATCAATACATGTAGGCCTACATTAAAATGGTGAAATGAAGGACAGTGTCTCTTAAAAATAGGAAACATCATTATTCCCATTTCGCCACACCAATGTAATGGTTCGTTACGTCCATCAGGAAATTAGGAATTGCCAAAGCAGAACCAAAATGACCATTAACAAAATCCGAGATGCACCTGCAAGCCAATCCCACTTCTGTTTCCCTCGCTCTGTCCTTTGAACAAAGAACACAGCACTGCGCTAACACACACACACACACACACACACAGACATGCATAAACACACACACACAATCAGCATGTGTTTATTAGGGCGCTGGGTTCTCACAGAAGGGGCTTGAGGTCCAGTGACAGCTTTGAGGATGTAGGGTTACCATGACATCTGACAGAACTGACACAAACAGCTGCATCTCATTAGTGAGCTACCAGTGAACAAAGAAATGATTTACTCTGTTTAATAAATGTCTCTCTAAAGTCTGACAAATGAATACAAATGAATGTCAATTATAGTTTTTATAAAAACGGTTTGCCCTGGAAAGATTTTACACTCCATTTACACTCTGTAACATATCAGTAAAAAGATCCACACAACCACCCCTTATAAAAGTGACTTTAAATGAGTCAGGAGACTTAGTGCCAGACAGTTGTCTCCAGGGTCATGTGTTGCTAATGTTTTATTCTGTCTTTGTGAAGGTCATGGCCTATGAGGGAGAACACAATCAGAGAGGCAAGAAATTGGCTCTAGGGGCCCAAAATGGATTCTTAAACCACTGACTGAACTCTGAAAGAAGATTCAAAGAAAAAGGTATGTGAAAAGGGGCAGATCTTAATTTACCATCTTCCCCATGGGATCTGAAATGCTGGAATGGAAAAGTAAGAGCAGGAAGGACAAGCATGACGTTCCTTGAATAGTGGACTGACATTAGCTACCTCAGGTTTTCACTTTGTAAAATATTCATACAAAGCCTGTTCCATTTGTCTAAATACTTACTAGCATTTTAACAAACTAGGATTGCCCATGAGTTCAATATATATACATACATATATATTTTGCGTGAAGTTCATGAACAGAATCTTGGCAGTATCTCTTTTTAAGGGTTTGATGTAAAAAATTACTGTTTGAGTGTTTCACCATGCACATGACCAATAATACACCCAAAGAAAAGACTACTGGAATATTTTTTGATTTATTGTTAAGCGTTACTTGCTTCCACTGGGGTGTCTGTATTTGACAAAACACTATTTTTCTCATTGATCGCTTGCTGTCTAAAAGGAAGATTGGAAAGATTACAAAAAGGAAGGCTTTCCTATTATGTTATTTTCAGCCCGAGATTACACAGCTATGTTTTATTGTGTAGCGCTGATCGAATACTCATTTGTATGCTACAAGATTCATCTCAACATAATTTTATCATCCCCCCCCTTCCCCCGCACATATTTCTGTCCTGAGAGTATTGTTGCTGTGATTCAGTCTGTTGAGATCTGGATAATTAGGTTTGATTGAATCAAGTCCCAAACCCTGAATGGAAACACCAAATGAATTAGTATCCCTTTGTTTACCACATAAATCTCCACACCATTCCCCTCTTACAAACCTCTCCTAACGTGAGCCAGGTCCAGATCTGCTGTTTTCCACAGTCCCAGGGGTCCACAGTGATGTGCCCAGCCCTCAATCACATTACTTTAACATCATTATGGAATCCGTTCTATCATGTACAAGCAGTCACTGCATGAGAGAGGGCTACATGGGTGGTATTCGTGAGTTCTGGTAGGAACACATCCAGGGCCAAGCGGCCAGCAGTATTGATCCGCCATACAGCTGTAGCAGCCATGTAAGGCTAATGACAAGACCATTCATCTTTCCTAGCAGTGACAGGGAGAGACACACTGACCTCTGCTTTCTCAGGCTAATTAATAATATTTCATTCATTACGCTCTGCTGTGCGGTGGACTCAGGGCTTGGAGGACAATGTCTCAGTGACCAGGCCCAGAATAAAAGCATGATTAAGATGAGGGACTTAAGGTCAGGAGCGTGCCCTAGCCTTTTTGGCCTCATATTGGTTCTCCTGGGGGTTCCAATTCGTTTTCTGCTGAAAGTTATCAGGAACAGTAAAAGTCATCACAGTCTGTTAAGTTTAACTTAACATCATCTTTACATTTGTTTAACTGTAATGGTGTATTTGATGTGAAGATTTGGCATTGTAGACTGTATAAACCCTTTCTAGTTTTTCAAGGATTTTCTTCTTTCTTCAGCTGACTAAAATTGGCTAGGGTATTCAATTTGGCCTGTAGTCATATTGTGGCATGTTCTACTGTACACTCAAGAACAAAGGGTGCATAGTGGTGCTATATTACAGTACCGTTAGTATCAGGTAAAAAACAATTCCAGACTGCAGCCGAGGTGCATGGATCATCACACTGTTGGATTTACACAGAAGGATGCCCTGAATGAGCGGTGCTTTTTGAAGAAACTGCATTTTCCTTTTCTTCCCTACCCTTTTATTCCAATGATATGGACCGTCTTTGATAGAAGCCTCTCGTTTGCAAAAAGGTTTGTTTCATCTATCAATAATGGATCCCCCCAAACACTAAACAGTGAGATTAGAAATGAGATTAGTGGACTGGAATAAAAAGTCATCCAAAGTTGTTAAACTATAGTAATTAATTACATGTTTAACATTGAACTTAGGAACGGTTAAAGTAAATCTTATCATTGGGTGAATAGAAAAGTGTAAACATTTCCACTTCTGTGATAAATACATAAAATTAAGTTTGTTTTCAACCCGAAACAAACCGATTTTGGAGTTATTGTGGCAATTTATCTACACGCATTCAGAGAAAATAGTCTCCCCAAACAATCACCATGGCTCATAACCCTAAATTCGCATTCCTGCCATCTGCTGTTGTTGTTCAGCAGTCTCTGAAAGGCTAGGTAGGGAAAGCTTCCTTTACCCAAACAAGCCCACTATTCCAGGCACCAGGCTAGAGGGGGGTCGACCTTCACCATATGCTGGCAGCATTGTGTGCCACAGGGGATGTCCACACAAGGACATACACTCCTCTGTATCCTTTGTATGCTAGGCAGGGGGTCATAGACAGCACCTTGAACTAGATGTGTTGCCACAACCAGTCTACGAGAGTACAGTGGCAGCCACTCGCAGGTGACTGAGAAAGGATCATGCGAGACTGAAACGGCCGGCATGTCCACTATTGATACCAATACTTCAGCTTGATGAGGATCTGGACCACAATCATTTGAGGACTTGAGGACTGTGAAATGTTGACAATTGTAAATGGTAGATGTTTACAGCCTAAAAAGGTGTTAATCCATTCTTGAAGAGGGTGCTTCTCTCCAGAGATGAAGGCTCCCTGTATGACAGCTCTAAGATCCTGAGAAAATGTATAAGCCATTTGCAATGGAGGGATGGATCTTTTACAAATTCTAACAGCTAATAGGGACAATGGACAGCTCATAAGGCCTATTCAAATCATTTTAATCCATCACTATCTCAATACCTTTTCTCTGGTATAATAGGATGAAAAGTTCTGAGCACATTATTAAGTCATCATGGTTTGGTAAATGACCTTTGAAAGTAACCTTTAGTTCTGGAGATCCCGCAAAAAGTTCCTTTGTACAATGGTAACTGACTGCAATACTAAAAGATGCAAAAATGTAATAATGATATTGAGTCAGTGTAAGTCTGTCTTTCAGCAAGTTATAATTACAGGAAACTGCACAGAAACAAAAAAATAAATCATTTTGAAACAGAAACAACCTTAGTGTCTAACCTTTCTGTGCACTGCTCAGCAAGGTGTGATTAATTCTAAGTGTAAATATCACAATATGCAGATAAGGTGATGTAGACATTGTATTGATTAAACATATCAATAAATTATAAAATGATATACATAGATGTACCAATTTCACTCTTAGCCCAATTTATTTTTCCCTTTTGAATGTGAAGTAATTATTCTTGTTGATGTAATCATTAATTCATCAGCTTTGTTCTGTATATATTAAAATAGCACTTTGTTGTGTAATTCATTACTTTATCTAGTGCCAGACACTGTGAAGTAAAGACTTGGATAACAAACCACTTTGTCTCAAGATGAGGTTTCCTACTGCGTGGTTAATCAAATTTCGCGAGAAAATTTATTTTCCAAAGGGGCATAGTGTTACTGAAGGAAACATAAGGAATGTTTAACAATAACAAATGTAATCAACTGTTCAAAGCAAAACCCTCTGATTTAAGTTAGACTTTACTGAAACAGCCAGAAGAAAAAGTAAAAGATGAAGCAGTCATGAAAGAAAGGGAAGATAAGGGACAACAACTATGAATAAACAATGTATACACAGAATGTTATTTTCAGTATCCTCTCCAGAACTGCACAGTAGACCAGAGACTCCCAGTCACTTCTTGGTCCTAAGCACTTTTGTATAATTCATAATGATATATATTTTCTTGTGATAAATTTAAAACCTCATTATAAACCCATGCATCAGGGCTGAGTTGTGCAACAGTACTATACAGTAGGTCAAAAAGGGTCTGGATAAATCTCTATATTAGGGTCTAGGGTCTTTATATTTCTGTCATTACTCTTGATGTTTCATATACTTTCATAACCAAAAATCTCCCATCACGATTCCTGAACCACAGTCTGATTGAAATGAAAGGTACAAAAAGAGCTGCCCAGTATTGCATTAAGTAGATGGAAATGAGACCACCATACCATCTCCATCAGCAAAAAGTCTGCAAAAAGTGTCAGACCGACACAAATGGACAGGAAGCTTCAGTAGATAAACTTCCCTTCAGAGGCCTTAAATCTCTTTTTCATCTCCAGAAAAAAATGACATTTAATGATAATCTTCCTTGACAAATAATTTCGAGACTGTACAGTACATAGTACATAGTTTTAGTATTACAGTAACTAAAGTTTTCCCACATAAATTCTTGTCTGGGACTCTATTACACATGAATTACATAAACTACCATTTGAGCAGACACACTATAATGTAAAATGTTATGTACATATTACAGAACGCAAATGCAGCAGACAAAAGTATATTGATGTATCCTAAACACTACATGTACATTTTGCTATTGATTATAAAGTTACTGCGTATACAGGAATGCTCAGTAGGACTGGTTACATTGGTAGCATAAGAGAGAATGACTGTATAACAACTAGATACCAGTCATGGGTTCTACAGAGAACCTAAAGTACCTTTACTAATGTTGTGGCAAAATATTCAAATTGATTAACTGATCTATACATTTCTTTTCAGATTGTTCACAGTACCATGGTTTAAAGGGTCTTGTTTCTAGGCACTTCAAGATGCAGGGATCCGATGCTGTGGGAGAAATCCGGAATTTCTTATGTGCTAATTTTGACCATTATCAGTAGACAATGCATTATCTGTTGTAGCAACTTGGGCCTGACTACCGGTAGTGCAGTGTCTGTTCCATACAGGACTGTCATTGATACACAAGTGGAATACATATATCTATGAATGAGTATTAAGATAACAAAGCGATAATAATGCACAAACTGATACATTGATTGTGATTTGCAAAAACACATAAAAAATCCCTGATTTCTCCCACAATGTACAGTACACTGGCCTTTTGGAATTAGGAAGTTAGTGAAAGTGTCATTATGTTTTTTTAAATCAGGAGGAGCTTCATGTACAGTATGTTCACATTGCAAACATGTTGATGTTGGTTAAATGGGACATTACTGACTGAATTTCTTAGCCGGGAGAACATACCACTTTCATTCATATAATGCTTATGAAATCGGACAATAGATGCACTAATGGGAAGTAGAAACCTGTTAACAGTTAACTTAAATACTTAAGTAATTAATACACACAAATGTCTAATCGAAATCGTTAAATTTCTAAATAGTGTACCACTTTTATAAAATAAAAATAGAAGTACTATTCCATTGTTGACATCACGTTTTGTAATCCATACTTTCTTGTCCTGATCAGACACACACACACCTACCAAAACACCCAGTTTCACACACGCGATGGCAGCCTAGAGCACCGTGCTGGCAGTGTCGTAGTCTTTGCTGATTTGGGAGGTGCTGGGCAGAGATTTCAGGTACTCCATGTGCCTACGAGCGTCCTCCTGATTGTGCCTGACGTAATAGATAATGTACGCAATCACCATGGCGAACCAACCGAACATGGTCACGAACATGGCTACGTCCGTCGTCCTGTGGTGGAAGTTACAGAAGTTGATCCCAGAGTCCAGGATCTGGATGATGGGTTGTCCTGCGTACTTCTCCTGCACCGACGTGTGACAGTTGACCTGGTTGACTGTTTCTGGGTCCAGCCTCATGTCTCTCAGCATCTCCTGCAAAGAGCACTCACAGTGCCAGGGGTTGTGAGACAGGCTGACCCGTGCTTCCAACTTGGAGAAGGTGTCTTTGGGCACGCTGCGAAGCTGGTTGTTGGAGAGGTCAAGGGAGCGGAGTCCTTCAGCGAGGCCCTGGAATGCCCCGGCGTCCACGCTCTCGATGGCGTTCCGTGACAGGTCGAGTTCCCTGAGCCGGCGGAGGTCCTTGAAGGCCTGTTTGGGGATGTGCTTGATGCGGTTGGAGGACAGGAGGAGGACAACGGTGTCCTCTGGCAAATTGGACGGGATTTTGTCCAGGTTCCGTGAGACACACTGGACCACCACACCATTCCTCTCTGAGCAGTGGCAGTTCTTAGGGCAGGCTGTCACCGCCACTAATGCCATCACCAGGACGAGACACAATGTCCTCAGAGAGGACAGTGAGACCCTGGGGACAAAGATCTGGGCTTGCCAGTGTGTGTAAGAAACCCCCATTAGCTTGTGTATCGTCAGACCTGACTATTATCTCTGTACCTGAGCAGTTTTCATCGTTCATCAGGACAGCAGGGGTATACATCTGGGGACGCCTTATTAATTGGTCACGTCAGCAAGCCAGTATCCTCCATGTGTCAATCCACTCAAATTTGTTGTACTGTGAGACTGGGGACTAGATGGATGCCCAGCATGGTGAACCAGGAAACCAGGTAGAAGGACAGGGGGAGAACATGAGGTCATTTAGATCTGGAGACAAAGGCATTTTCTCACAAAATCCTTCAGAAGTCAAGGATTCTGTGAGAGAAAAGAGAAAAAGAGAGAGCCAGAGAGGAAAACCAAGAGAGAAAGAGATGTGAATTAACAAGACTCCAGTCCCCCCACCCCTCGACACAGACAGCATAAATGGGGAAGATACATTATCCTGGTAATAATAGAATTGCTCTGATAGTTCCAGATGGCTACTCCCAATTTGAGGCTGTGGAGACAGACTCACACAAGCTATGCATACCCACTGTAAAGAACACACTGTATGACGTGCCCCTGGCAGCACCCAGGGGATTGATGGAGTGGAAATGTTGTACGTTCTCCAAATATATTTGCTTGCACAGCAGAATGGTTAAAGTCCTGTCAGGCAATTTACCCTGCATTCTTTTAGGACAAGACAGAGTTGGCCAAGTTATTATCTAGGTCATGTTTGGAGACTTTTTTGGAGCAGTGTATTACATCAAAAAGGTTTATGACAAATAGTATTGTATCGGCAAAAGGTCTTCTTCCTTATCTTACCACACCTGTGCCATGCCGTTCAAGAAATGGTGGTCTTGTGCTATCTAGTTCAATAATCCAAATTGCATGTCAGTCTAGCCTTGAACACCTGCTTCTAGATTAGGTGTACTATCTTCGCAGACCCTCTGTGTCTTTGTTCCCCAGCACAACAGACCAAGGTAAAGGTTAAATTACCATACTCACAACATTCTACAGCAACGTTTTCCAGTTATAAATGATAATGATGATGTTTGACAACAAAGTGTATTATATATATTGCAAAATCTGTAAAACTCATTTATGGATAGTTGTTGAAAAGTTGGAATGTACTTTCACAAAGCCAAAAACTGACGAAATAAACCTTTTAGCATTGTCCTACGCAAGTGTAGTCCGCTGTGCTTTACAGACAAATATCAAAAAAAGCTATTTATCAAATTGAAACGTACGCTTGCACCTTGGAGAAGTATATTTTCAATCAGGATCTCTGTTCGTGAAGGGCTGGGTGCTCAAACGTACGGATTATTCAATAATAAGACAACAAAAACTCTTATCGAGTAGAACAATGCGTAAAGACTTAAGAACGTTAAAAAACATTATGCTCACCTCTCCGTAGCATAATGTACTGTCCTATGCTCACTTGTTGCTAATCTAAGAAAAGCGGCATTGCTGTTCTGCTTCCCGGAGAGATCCAGATCTCTGTACGCGCCGCGACGCGGATTGGATTCTGAAACTCAAGCGGTTGAACGCTGAAAACGCTGAAAACTAAACAGCGTTTTCCCCCAGTTGCTCTGCGTAATGGACTACGGGGTATTTAAGTGCTTCAAACACATTTTCACCATGAATGTCATGCATTGATATTCAGCCTAAAATGAGCTCCTTGATCAGTAAACAAACTTGCGACACTATCACAGGGTCCGAGATCAAATCCGGAAAGAGGAAGGCACTGACTAGCAAACGCTCACCATGGACTCTTGAGAGGACATCAATTGCATGTGATCTTCTAAAAGCCCTTCAACAGATTGCAATCTGTCTCTATGCCGAGTCTCACCACAGGACGTGTGTGCTCATGATCGGGAAGAAGTGCACTCAGTAAAATGGAGAGCCCTTTAAATTCAATTTGTCTCAGAAAAAAATATAATCAAGCCGGTGGAAACAGCAGTGATTTGTTTAATTTCGTTAATATAATGCATCTATCAAATACTATGGCTTCAGAGGATACCAGACCGTCATAAAAACTTTTGAACATCTTGCCTCTACTGCACCAATTAACTGACACCTATGCATTGATTATATGTCATATGACGGCTTGAAATGTGGGGTTCTTTCTCCTTGGTGTGACCCCTAATGTAATAATATCACAGCAGAAGGACCCTATACAGTAGAGATACTTGCTTGTGCTGCGCAATTGTCAAGGGTTATACAGTAACAGTCTAATGCGTGTGCAATGCACTATGTATACTTAGTGTGAGTCCGACACTTTTCTTCCAATCATTTCGCGGTAGATAGCCAGCTGTTGTTCACAACAAAAAAAACGAATGGCACAGATTCACTCTGGCCATAATACATTTTACGTTGGAGTCTCCAATGAGGAAGGCGTCTTTTAGCTGAGTCTTCACGACTGTTATACCTCAGCACCCGTCAGCATCCCCAAGGGTATACTGACAGACTGGTTCTCTTCTGTGCCACCTGAATACATTTTTCATATTGGAGAGTACAAAAGATGTGTCCCTCCAGACAGAACGCTGCGAACCTAAAGTTGCCACAATGCGTAAGAACTGAATAACGTCCCTACTGTATCTCTCTCATACACACTAGCTCAAGCAGTGAAATATGTACGCACTTGGCAGCTCTTCAACACAGCCCTAATTAAATAGCGTCCCACTCTAAAGAGGGTTGAGTGTCAGGTTTGATTTAAATCGTCCACTATTTTAATGTGTGGAAAACCCGTGCCATGTTAGATTATCAACAAACTAAAAAGTATGAGAGGTAAATCGTCAACTCTAGTTTGGAATATTGCTAATTACTTAGGCATGGCAAGTAGAGTAAAAAAAATTCAATGTCAATATTTTGTCAATAATAATTTAATTACTTTGGGAAAATTTACCTCTGTTGAATCTGACCAATATAGTGGATTGCTCCTCCTTGGCTTTACGATAATTAATTGAATGAATGAAACCAATGATTATCTGTTTTCGTAACTGAAGATTTGCAAACATAAAGTCTAAGATTAGACCTTAAAAGTGCAAACAAAATGTCATGTACCAAATAAATTATGCAGAATTACCTGCAGGAATTCTTTTCACCGTTATCATAGCTTTCATTTTCCCTGCACAAAGGTTTCTCCTGTGGCCGTTTTCATAGCTTTCAAAGCCATTCACATTCATTTCAGCATTTTCCCCTATCTGGTAGAAAATAACAGCATGAGATCTGTGAAAGGAAGACAGGGGGAGAGAGTAAATGAGGACACAGGGGCCAGCCTGCTTCAAGAGGCCGATAATGACAGATGCATGTCAGTGTCAGCTTCAGTCTGATTGCATTACATTGACTCAGTACTGAAGTATCTCCCTCCTATTCTTTCTATCCGCTAGTCTTAGGGACACAGAGGGCAAAAGTCTTAATAGGAAACCATACCTTTTTTCACTAACCTACCTTTCTTCACTGTGTCAGCTGTCTCAGGAGAAAGGCGTTCTAGGAGAAATTCTAGTCATATTTGAACAGCTAGTGATTTTTAATGTTTTTGTGGGGCTTTCTTAATCAAGCATGCCTGAGGGAAACAAAATGAACTCATTCAATTTTTGATTGGATGTGGTCCCTACAGAAAGGTGCATGTTTTCATTCCAGTGTAAGCCTTAATCGACATTCTCATCCTCTATTCAATGTGGCCATGAAAACAGTAAAGCAGCGGAGATGACCCAACCCCTTCAGGTACACCACTGCTCTGGGTACTGTACTGGGACAGAGACCGTACACAGTCTGAATCTCCTTCAGCAGTCCTCTGGGTGCCAGGTCCCCGCTGCGGCTGAAGAGGGCTTGCCAGGACACAGGAGGAGAGCCAAAGAGAGAAAGAGAGAGATAGAGAGAGAGGCAAAAAGGCAGATATATTGAGGAAGAAAGATGTAGAGAGAAACTGAGAGAGAGGGAGAGAGAGAGAGAGAGAGAGAGAGAGAGAGAGAGAGACTGAAAAATTCCTTCTGCAGGTGGAGGGATTGCAGCGTTGCAACACTGAGAATATGAGAAACGGGGAGAGGAGAGCGATGGGCATAGAGCTGGGCTGAAGGAGGGTGTGGGACAGTGTGCACTGTGGCTGGGTTGAGCAGGACCTTAATCCCCCCTGGCTGTGGAGTGATGTTGTGGGAAAGGACCAGAACCTGCTCGTGCCTCCCTGAACACCTGAACGCTTACAGGGGGTAAAGAGATCCCTCACCCATGCATCCATCTCATGCTCTCCCCCCCCTCCCACAGACGACAGAACACATCTCTGACCATGCACAACCTCCCCCTCCACCACACACACCTCTATTCCCACTGCGCCGAAAGCAGTTTCATCTGTTGCTCTGGTGTTCTGGAGAACAGAGCATGTTCAAGACCTCCCTCGTGCTAAACTCTGGCAAGGTTCCAGCATGATAGACCTGTCAGCGTTATTCGAAAACTCACGTTTTCACTCAGTGTAGCGTAGCTACGCTGCTGCCAAGTACTGTATGTAGCACCTCAATATGACATACATCCCTTTGTCTTCTCTCAGACTGCAACTCTGTTCCTTTTTTTGATTGCGACCCAACTACCCAATTACATTTTTAGACATACAGAAATTATACTTTTCCATGTAAAAGATCAAATGAATCAAGTATTTAAATCAATGTGTGCATGTCCTTGGAGATGTAAAATATTTGAACAGTATAGTCACCTCTATTCTGTTTTATACAACAAGGTGTAATTATGTCCATATCTGTCATGGATATGTAATATTGGCTTGTGTTTTACTCAAGAATAGAATCTGGTTTCGTCCACTGTGAAACTAATGCTCTCTAGTGTGATTTTCTCCACATTACACCACTTCAGAACCACAACACTGAGGGGAGAGATTTTGTGTCAATGCCACCATGCAGAAGGTTGGTATTCTATTAAATAAAAACTAACTAACTATAACAAGACTTTTTAATCTAATCTAATGTAATTCAATTTGGTCTAATTTTGATGAATAGAGTTTCTGTCAAGTGACTTTCAAGAAACAGATATCCGCCATTAATTGAATGAGGGTGACATCTACTGGCCAATGGATGGGGATGCACGTGGGATTGCTCTTGAAATGCAACCTTCCAAAATGATCGTGTTCATCTTGGTGTCTGGGTCAGTAGCAGCTGTGTGAATGAGCAAATGCTTTTTTTAAATGTTGGATAAAAAATTACTTCAAGGAAGAGGGTTATCAAGCACATTTAGAGGATTTTAAAGGGCCTAATGTGCCTTCTGAGAAGTGTCTCACTGGAGTGTCTTATTTTCAATAAAGGAGGTGGAAAATATGATTAATTAAATAGTTGACTTCCATACTTGGTGACATTGAAATGATTGTATTTAATTTGCAGTCCTTTGTAGTACATAACATCTCCACCAGAGGGGGTAAACACAAAGAAATCAGTGTTGGTTGTGCTGTCACTGATACGTTTGAGCAGCTGGTTTGGCCTTAAAATATTAAGCTAAGATGATGAAAGTTTCTTCATGGCTCCCTGAAAACGGGCAAACACATACACACCCACACACATTCATACACACACCAGAAATGTATATATTCTATCCTCTGTCATGCTATTCCTGTTCTGTTCCATTTAGCAGGAAGGTCTTATGATGTCATGTCTGTGTGAGTGAGCAGAAAAAGGTCACACAGGCTTGTGGCTGAGAGATAATTGGACATGAGGAAGGGTAACCATTCTGTATGTCTTTTACTCGAAATGACCTGCACATTAAAATGGTGATGGTCATCTCTCTCTCTCTCTCTCTCTCTCTCTCTCTCTCTCTCTCTCTCTCTCTCTCTCTCTCTCTCTCTCTCTCTCTCTCTCTCTCCCTCTCTCTCAGTTTCTCTCTACATCTTTCTTCCTCAATATATCTGCCTTTTTGCTCTCCTTCTTCGTCCTCTCTCTCCAGTAGCACCCTCCTCTTCTATCAGTCAAGTTTTCTTTCTTGACCTTTTCAGGTAAAAATCATTTGGAGCCAGATCACAAATAGGATTTGTCTCCAGGTATGTGTGAAATCACTGTCTCGTTAATGACCTGCTGTGTGTTCCAATCAGCCCTGATCAGGATAACTAATTTGATAGTGAAACTAGTGACATTTGTTGGCAACACTGTTGCAGTACTGTACATACTCTTCCATCTTCATTAAGTCGATCGTTTGTTGAAAAACATATTGCTGTTAAACCTGGGAGATGGGAGAGGAGAGTGTAACATAAACTGTAACAGTATGGTTGGTATGAGAACATATAATGACAGGTAAGTCTGGGTCCCTGTGTGAGGATACCGGTCAGGGTCTGGCCACACCCCTGGCCCACAAGGAGATAGGGAGGGTGTGTGCAAATGTGTGTATGGGTGTGTATGGGTGTGTATGGTTGTGTGTGTGTGTGTATGGGTGTGCATGGGTGTGTGTATGGGTGTGTATGGATGTGTATGGGTGCGTGTGTGTGTTTATGGGTGTGCATGGGTGTGTATGGGTGTGTATGGATGTGTATGGGTGTGTGTATGTGTTTATGGGTGTGTATGGGTGTGTGTATGGGTGTGTATGGGTGTGTGAGGAGTCGGGAGGCAGGGGATTCCTTGTCATGTAACCCTGACTGTCATTGGGCTGCCTTCTGACTGTCATACTCTGACACCCAGTCAGACTCTGTCACTCTCGGCTCTGGAGAGGACAGGGAGACTGATCTGACCCCTCAACCCCTCACCCCCTAACCCCCCATCTCCTACCCCTGTCTACCCCCTCATCCCCCTCCACTATCCACATCCTAGCACATCCTCCCTGTTGTTTTGTTTCTCTTCCTGCCCATCTTCTGCTGAGATCTCCCCCACGCCCCTGCCCCTGTCACAGAGAGGGACTGACAGAGGAGAGGGCCCCTTCACGGTTCTCTGGGTTTGTCTCCTCCCACTGACATACTATCTCGTTCAAATATTTGAAGGGAGGAGTGGAGACCTAAGCAGGAATGAGGGGCTAACAGAAAATACGGAAGAGAGATAGAGAGAAGAGAGAGAGATGGAGAGAGATGGAGAGAGATGGAGAGAGATATAGAGAAGAGAGAGAGATGGAGAGAGATGGAGAGAGATGGAGAGAGATGGAGAGAGACAGATTACACTGTAGCTGTATTCTAATAATCATAACACTTCAAAATATTCTTCAAGCATGTCAATTCTTATAATTCTTATATATAATATTTCTATTCACAAATTCAGCATCATACTTGAGTGAGAGAGTGAACCTTTTCCCTACTAAGGGACTGGTGGGCAGCTGAGAAAAGAAGCCTCATTAGTGTGTGTGTGTGTGGGGGGGGGGGGTATGTGTGTGTGTGTGTGTGTGTGTGTGTACTAGAGAGAGATAGAGTTGGAGATTCTTGTCTGCTCTCTGCCTTTCTCTCTATTTTCTTTCCCCATATCAAGAAATAGCCACTCTCAAGGATGGAAGGTCAGATCTCTCTATCTCCAGCGCTTTCTGAGAAGACTGAGATAGCGGGCCACTGGTGCATTCATTAGAACTGATCTTTAACATCCTCCCCTCTCCTCACTGTTGGAAATATCAAAGCTCCCTCTTGCATTCTCTCCTGGTTAATTTTGGGGTCATTGTCAATTCTGTTTTGATGCTATGAATGGCCTAATTATCCTATCAATCAGATCAGGATGTGACATTTAGAAAGCTTAGAGAAGGAAAGGAAAATCAGTAGCAGTTCTAGAAGTTGAAGAATATACACTATTATGTCTCTTTCTAATATGTTCTATTGGCTCAGAAATACATCAGAACTCAATTACAATAAAGTCATGCTTTACAAGAATACCACAGTGCAACAATAACATCTCAATTACTGAAATACAATGCAACAACTTCTTAATTGTAGCAAAAATAATGCTGCACCATCCTTTTAATAGAGTTTCCGGTTGAAGACAGCCAAAATATACTATACGTGTGAACTCCTACATCAGTCCCATAGCTTCAGTGTTGATTGGGCTCCTTTACGCACAGTCATTGTTTATTTGGTGCTACACCGGCTAAGCAGCTGTCTGGGTTGTGACAGACGCAGCGCTGCTGTCCCACTGCTGAACCACAGTCCTGGTCACAGAGGCCGCAAATTGTGCTTTTTCGCATGCTTTATCGCATGCTTTATCGCATGCTTTATCGCATGGTGACGCCTCATAGGTCTCCCTGGTGTGTGTGGCAGGATGAACTCGTAATGTGACGTAACGTCGTAACACCCTAGTTCCCATACTCGTCATAGAGAGACATCGGCTGACGACAGAATCCGGCAAACCAACCATACACACACAGGAGAGTGTGTGTGCACGTACAATGTGTGTGTACATGAGTGTGTGTATGTTGTGTTGATGTGTTCCAGTGAGATGACATCACCAAGGTTGTTTATCTCTCTCCTGTTTTTCCACTCCCCCATCCTACAAGAAGGTGCACATGAGCATACACAAACACACACAGGCACGTACGTACACATACACACTCTCTTTCTCTCTAACCCTGGCAGACCTCACTCATTCTTCTTGTTCCAACACTCCCTCCATCTACTTAGTCACCTAACAGTGTGTCGGTACTACAAGTGTGTGGGTACTATAAGTGTGTGTATACTACAAGTGTGTGTGTACTCTCCATCCACCTTCAGGGTTATGTCTGCACCCTTGTGCTCTTCAATCAGCTCTAATGGATCTTCTGGCTGAGAATCAGCCCTGCCATTGATACTAAAGACACGGTTGCCCTCACACACACACACACACAGACACACACACACACATAGAGTGCACACAGATGACACAGACAGTGAGAGTGAGAAAAGAGAGAGAGAGAGAGAGAGAGAGAGAGAGAGAGAGAGAGAGAGAGAGAGAGAGAGAGAGAGAGTGGCGGTGAGGGAGAATAAGAGAGAAGGTGGGGGAGGGTTGATAAAGAAAGATGGAGAGAAAAATGAAAAGAGAGAGGGAGCCAGATCACAGTGTGTTTTGATGATGCACAAGTTCAAATGACCCTAACGACATTCCGTCCTTGTCGTCACCGTCCTCTCTCGTTTGTGTTTCCCCATCCAATCATCTTCCTCCCCAACCGAACCCCACACTCCACCACCTGATCTGACGCATCACATGCCAAGGAGGTTACTGCCTCCGCGCTTTCGGAAATACAAATGGACGCCACGCCTTGTTTGCGTCCATGAAGTTGCACCGCGATATCATGAAACAAATCATGCGTTTGAAAGAGAGACGTGGTCACACAAGTCAGCCCTGGAATCCAAGGGCCATTTTTTGGCACATCGTTTTGATCCGTCAGTTGCTTAGCATGTCACACAGAGCTGTGGGTTTGAATAGGGTGGCTCTCAAGAGCGCTGTTGGGCCCACCCCTTCAAGGGGTGTGTGTGTCTGGGGGGAGGGGGGGTGCTCTGTCCAGAGTGAACAGCCCCCTTGAGGCAAAAGCACTATTGTTGGAAGTGTGCATGTGTGTGTGTGTGTGTGTGTGTGTGTGTGTGTGTGTGTGTGTGTGTGTGTGTGTGTGTGTGTGTGTGATTCCCTGTATGTGTGTGCATGCAGTAAGTGTGTGTTGGGACGGTTGCATTAGTCTTCTTCTGACTGAATCACTTCCAAAAGCCAAGATCCCTTTTTCTACATTCATGGCTTTGCAGATGCTGTGAGCTGCAGGGCACACAGAGATGAATAGTCTTCCGCATGAAAAGATGGTGACAGACACACAGTCACACTCAACAGACAGACAAGCGACCACAAAGACTGAATGTTCCTCCTCACGTAATGTTTCCTCAGAGCAAGACTTTGAAATGATAATAACATGACTAATATTATTTTATCATTATTCATCTTAGCATAATTGACTCAAAATATACGTGTTACACAAACTGTACTTTTTATTGATGGCATATGGTTTTATGACTACAGAATTGGTGTAAACATGGGGTAAACATTTGTGGTCCATACAGACTGATCAAAAGCACACAGTTCTCCCTAACACGTCCATTCCTTGTGGGCTCGTGAAAGAGCTTCACAGACCTGAGATTCACAGGTTCTCCTGCTCATTCCTGTGGTCTGGTTGGAACGTCTGGGCATGGAACACTCTCGGTTTTCTAATCAGGTTTCCCAGCAATGATTGGATCAGGGGCAGTGGATTCTGCTCATCTGATATAAAGACTCCACGGTTCCTTATTGATACAAATGAACGAGACGGAACACAGGCTGGGTACGGGAGAGGCTACAGAGACAAATAATTTGTCTCTGTAGCCTTACACATACACACAAACAAATAATTTGTTTGTGTGTATGTGTAGGTGTCTGTGTCGAATAGATGTGTGTGTGTGTAAATTGCATTAGTCTGAACACAGTTTTTTTTTCTTTCCCCACGGTTGACATCCACCTTTTTCTTTTTCTCTACATGCTTTCTCTTCTTTTGCTTTCCTCTTCCCTCATCTTTCCCGGGCGGAGTACCTCTCTCCTCTTGAAGCCTATAATCCCACCATGCTCCGCCCTTCCCCTCCTATCCTCGTCATCCCCATTCTTCAATTAGCTGTCTTGCAATTACATTACAGGGGGACATCACTTAAGATGAGAGACATAAATAGTCCCTAGCTGCCTGGCTGGCTGGCTTTCAGCCCCAGAAGAGCTATAGCTCCACTACGTCATCACCACAAGAAGACTAGGAGATAAAAAATAAACGGCTCCACCATAGAAAATAGAAATCTTTTACTGTACCTGTACATCTGAATGCTCATTGGCAGGCTCTTTTTCCTTTCTGGTGTCATTGATGATCTTATATGAAGGAGGATATGACAGTAAATACATTATTTTAAATGACAGGTGAATGAGTGTGTGTAAGTGTGTATCTTTTGTGTTTTGTGTGTACGTCTCCTTTATCATGTGATAGTCCCATTGTCCCAATCAGCTTTTTAGACCACACTGAATACAGATATCCTGCATGTTCTGTAAGGACAGTTGAGCTGATCTTCACAGGGTCTTGAGGTCTGTGGAGAGGAGGGGAGGTGTCCCTCTTGTTACTCCTCCTGTCTACACTCAACAGCATGAAAACACACTCACTCACATAAACACACACACATGCAGCTCTCCATCAAAAGCCTCCCTCGTGCACAGGGCAGGGGCTTTCTTTGACAGGAAGTGTTTGGGGAGGAGAAAGGAATGTGTGTGTGTGGCACTCGAGGGCACAAACAGAATGGTCTTAAACACGCTAGTTCCCTGTGTTTCCATATGCATTTGCATGCAGGAGGTACTTAAGGTGTACTGTAGCTAAAGTAAGTCGAAATGTGTTGAGAACATCAATTCCAACCAACATTATTATAAGATGTCCATCTCCATCCCTGTCTCATCTGAGATCACATCTGTCCCTGTGTGTGTTAGAAACAAGCCCAAGTGCTCTGGCGGGACATCAGACTCTTCTTCCCAGAAGGCATCATTATCTTCCCAGGTTGGTCCAGGAAGGAAGCTGATTAAAGTAAAGTGAGGTCTTGTGATTCAGAAGGGATAACACTGGGTATGTATCAGAGAAGAAGAAAGCATGTTCCCATCTGAAATCCTGGGAAGATGCAAGATAGGATACATTCCTTCCTTCTTTCCTTCCTTCCTTCCCTCCTTCATTCATTTATAATTAATTATATTTGATTTACATTTACGACATCCAGCATTTGACCTCTGTCTTTTTGAATATATGGGATCTCTTGTGTGCTGCTGACAGGGTCCCGGGGTGAGCTCAGGTCACTGGGGTGGTGAGGGGAGATTAGGACTAGTTTGGGCTGAGTGATCGATCCAGGAAGTGACCTGCGTCGGCATACATTCATGCCAGTGTGATACATTTCTCATACCCTTGTCACTTCTACTACATTTTGGACATGGCTTTGTAAAATGCAAGGTTGATACAGGTGGTGATACGAGGAGGTTTTATGGTGTGAGGGCAGGGGAGATGAGGACAAAGAAAAGAATTCCAGACGGTACATCAGTATTGTATATTTTATCAAGGTGCCAGGAGTTCTATAGATTTTTGGGGAGATTCTCTAAACCAAAAAGAATCTATTGATCCTGGGCTCTGAGTCCAAACCAGCAGCAACCGACCCTTTAACAGGCAGCAATGGACCCTTTATTAAAAACCAGAACTAGATGCCACTATCAATGACACATCTTAAGGACCTTGAAAGTATAGGTACATGTAATATAATATATCTAAGAATGGATGATCATTGGGCAGCTTCCAAATATTACTCCTGCGTCAACGGGTCCTTGAGCTCCGTGCACTAGCATCTTCTCTTTTGCTCCACCCACCCATCATTCCCATTCAACCAACCCCGCCTCCCCACAAAAGTAAATGGATTGACTTTTGGCTGAGGGTGAGTTTTCCGTCATAATTGTTAATTATCATGAGTGCTCCGCGCCAATGCCGTTGTGTGTATGAATGAAGGGCTGGCCACGTCTCCTGGAGAATCGGCTCGCTCCTGCCTCTTTGTAGGATTGGGTCCCGGAGCCCCAAGGACACAACAGGGGACGCGCTGGATGGGACAGGGGTGTGGGGATGGGAGGGGTGCTGAGATGGAGGGATGGGCGGGCGGGTGTGGGCTGGAAGATTGGGTTGGGTTGAGGATAGGAAGAGAGGCGGGTGGAGGGTGGGGTGGAGCATTTGCGTCACTCCCTTGGGGGCTAAGGCTCTAACAGGCTGCATTAGCCCCCTCCGCACAGAACAAGCCCCCACCTCACAACTACCCTCCCCCAGTCGCAGACGAGAGTACAGCACTTAAGGTAATGCAAATAACGAGAGGGCTATTTTAAGACTGTATCTTTTCACTATGGCCATGACGGGGGGACAAAGACACAAACGGAGCGTTCAGAATTTCAGTCACGTTTTCGGCCATGTCCTCTTTCACGCTCGCTCCCTCCCCCTCTGTCCAAAGGCTCGCACGGGCCCGGAATGTCGCCAGAACTAGCTTGCACCAGCTCGCCGCTGCCTATGAGTCATTTGCCCTCTTCTTCTCTCTTCTTCTCACATGGAGCCACGTCTTTTTAGATAATTGGAAGGAATATTATCGAGTTTTAGCCTAATGCCTTGGTATTCAGTCTGTGTCTTTAGCCCAAAATCTTAAACAGATAAATAACAAACATTACATTGTTAAATAATATTATTTATTAAATGCTTTTCTTTTCTTTCATGAAATCAAAAAATAAATAAAGATTTTGTAATCTCCCACCTGTCTAATGTGAATGATCTTCACCGTACCACCTTTATTTGAATAAACTGTATTTGTCCATATGTTTATAAATATACACATTGTCACACACAAAAAAACTGTACATTGCTGTTGACAACAAATATATATTAGATATTCTAAATTGAAACCTGCCCTACTATTTTGCTGCAACACTTACTGTTCAATTTTGCAAATTACAAATAAAACACACATATGTACACGTCAACTACATCTGGGTGAAGGATTCGTAGAATCATCAGTGGAGATTTTACATTCATATTCAAGTTTCTTCTCTGTCTGGCCTTGGAAAGACCTTCACCACGGTAGCAACTGCACAGTGGACACTGTCAACAAAAACCACACCCTGCCAGCTTCATTAAGGCGATACCTAGATTCATCTTTTAACATTTTGCCTGCTGCTTGATTTGATTTATATTGACTATGAAAAAGAAAGTGGTAGCTATAATGTACCTGACACGAAATAATTTTCAATCAGCAAGTACAGTGCTTCACAGGGCTTTAAGTCGACTATTGTTACTAATTGTATAAGCTCTACTCATTATGGAACAGTATATGGAGGACTGTTTTGGGGAAAGATTTTGTTCTGACGCATTTAATCTTTTAGTTAGCCTAATAGATAATATACATGTTTACATTGAGAGGAGTGTGTTCAACATCCAGAATCAGTAACAGACGTATGGATCAAACACAAGAAAGTGCCACGTCATTCATCTCATCCCTAAGAACAAGATTATCAATCAATGTTCCACCTGATCTTATTAGCACTTTTTTTTCCTCTTTTACAATACCGGTAGCTCTATTTATATTCACTTGTAATTCAAAGAACAAAAAACGAAATCTTATCAAGTAATTTGTAGATGTGTGGAGAATTAAACTACACCTAACTGTTACATACAGCACATAACATGACACCAGATCATCAGAATGTAGGGTCTTTTCACATTTAGCTTAACACTTGTTACTCGTTCCATGTTGCCGTTCTGAATCCTTCAGCTTGTTGTTTTTATCCCATTTTCTGTCTCAAACCATTACTATAAAGTCACAACACCTACTCTGGGAAACTTTTGTTATTGCTTTTGTTTTAACTGTTGTATCTTGACCAATCAGGCCAATCAGAGAAAAACACTCAGGTCATACATACCAATGAGCAAATCTTCTCTCTGTCTCATGTTCTCAAATCCCCTCTCTCTCTCTCTCCTGTTGTGACTTCAGTAGGACTCTTTTCTTTTGTCCATTGCACTGCAGCGCTTCTGTTCCACCTCCCCACCCCTCGATCCCATTACTTTCCAGATCTTAAGTCATGTCCAAATAATCCCTTTGCCGTGAACTAGGGAGAGTAAAAATCTAAGACAGAGTTCAAACAAAGAAATCTCTACACGTATGTCTTCTGGTATGTCTTACTTTTGGTGCGGGAAGATGGACTTATTATCCGTGTATCATCAGTGCTTGAGGGTTGGACAGGAGGTTGTTTGCGGTTCTCACTAGGTGCCGTTAGTCGAGTTTGTGGTCGGGGGAGTCGGGGCTGGAGTCCTCCTCGTCCTCTATGGCGGTCGGGAGCGTGTCCCTCCGGGTGAACGTGGAGGCCAGCGTGACGCTGAGGCGGGGCTTGACGGACGCCAGCTCTGACAGCACGATGTTGTTGGAGCGGGTGACCAGCGTGGTCTTGTCCATGATCTCCCCGCTGTCCTTGGACACCACCGCGTCCAGGAAGTCGTACTTGTGCGACAGCTTGCCGCTCTCGAAGAGGTACTTGGCCAGGTGGGAGAACGCCACGTTGCCAAGAAACGAGGCCACCATGGATACCGTCTTGTACGGAAACTTCTGGACCACCACTTTCTCCACCAGCCCGGTCAAGTGGTGCACGCGTTCCTCGACGACCCAGCCTGGGTAGTAGATGAAGGGGGGAAGCCGGAGGTAGGGCTCGCCCCCACCGATACGCAGCACCATGCCGAACAAGTAGGCCGCCACTGAGCCGTAGGTGTTGGTGCCCTTGACAAAGAGCACGCTGAGCAGCTGGGGGAAGATGATGACGTAGACCAGGTCGGAGCTCAGGTACCACAGGCCGTACACTGTCCCCGTCAGCAGCGCCATGACGGTGGCCAGCCCGCCAAACACGAAGATGGTGATCCTCATGACCCACACAATCTCGGTGTCTGAGGCCTGGAGAAAACACAACATTGAAGGCATGTTAACTACGTACAGAGCACAAAAAGCCTAAACACACAGAGAAACAAGGAAGAAAACACATTCAGTTGGGTTACAAAGTTACCCCTTACCGATTGACGGAAAGCCATCTGGTAAATGTTCCGGGCGAACATGGAGCTAGCTGATAAAATGGAGGAGTCGGCTGATGACATCACGGCAGCAGACACTGCCCCGAGACCAAAGAAGGAGACAAATGGCGGGCAGAGGTGCTGAAGCACTATGGGTAGTATCATGTCAGCCTCGTCTTTCTCTTTGGGAGACACAGGGCCGTAGGATGTTTGGTTCCAGTCTAAAGAATGAGAAGTCGAAGGGTCCCAAAGTTATGAAACACATCCATTGTTGTAGCTGTATTAGTGTGAAAAGATTTTCTACACGTGTTTTAAACCACAGTCAGCATTTCCATGTCATTTCCCACATCCTAACGTGTAAACACAATTTCAGAATATGAATGATTATCTTTATTATCCATCACGACCGGCTGAAACAGGCTGATTCTCTCTCGTCTCTTCTTCTGTGAGTAAACTTGTGTTCAGCAGATGATTCGCAGCTACTTTGTTGCTTGGAAACCTGGAGAGGAGTCCTAATTTGGTCCCCTGCTTCCCTCAGATGTAATATTTACAGAGGCCTCGTCGTTAAACGGAGCCCTCTTCCATAATGGATGAAGGGGACCAGCTGCTCTTATTGACAGTGCTGCCAGAGATCTGAGGGGAAACACTCTGCACCCTGGGGTGCCCCCCCCCCCCCTCCTGGACAACCCTGACTCACTACTGTGCGTGTGTGACTGAGTGCTCACACACGTGTGGTCTCACCTGTGGAGGCCCCTATAGCCCCTATGAGAACGGAGGGGACGGCCATTACGAGGCAGCCGAAGGCGGCCAGGAAGGAGAGCACCTGGGCGTAGGTAGCTGAAGAGGCAGAAAGAACCCGTTGAAAATACACCTGCCAGGGAATCCCCCCTAACATCTAGGAACAGAAACGGCCATATAAATACAGACACCACGCATACACACACACTGAGCAGCAAAAGCACACACATCAAACTTCTGTTTGATAACATCTGCTTGGCGTCAAAACATTCGTTTTGGCAACAAGTAAGAACGTATGCTAACATAGGCACAGCACCACAAAGCATGGAAGAGGAAACTAGCTGACACGGTTTATCTCATATGCTTGTCATTAAAGACAAGGATTGTTACAGATAGGGAAATACATTACGTAAGATGGACACGTAAGACGCTAGACCAGCACTAGATGATAGTAGTGTGAGCATTTGTGTTTGTGTGTGTATTCACCAGCAGGCAGAAGTTGTCCACCCAGACCCAGGTGTCCTCTTTAGCCACACTGCCTCTCCATGGTGCTTGGTAGATCTGTGTCACCGCAGTGATGCCAATGTCGGACACCGCAGGATTGGTCAGGGCGAACGGAACACTAATCCACTGGATCGAAGAGACAGACAGTGGCACTTAGGGAGGTGTAGTACAGGACACAAAGTCCAAAAAACAAAGGTACCTAGCATTCAGCTAGTAATGTATGATAAAAAAACAAGCAAAAATATCTATGGGAAAACCTATAAAATCATAATATATTTTAGAAACACGTGAAAAAAAGTTGCTTTGTCACTGTCTATATCTTAGATTCTCATTGCTGTTACCACTGTCATGACAGTGAACAGGGGGAAGAGGCGGCAGCTTGAATGATGGGTGTTTGGCCTCTTGTCCTGGTGACTCACCAGACCCAGGAAGATACAGAAGAGCTGCACCACGTCAGTGTAGGCCACCGAGTACAGCCCCCCCACCAGGGTGTAGAAGATGGCGATGAGGGCGGAAATCACCACTGACATCTTAATGTTGATGTCGACGATGACGCTCAAGGTGGCTCCTGAAGGTCGAATGTGACGACGGAGAGAAAGAGGGGGGGAGCAAGAGAGAATGAGAGAGAAGAGAGAGAGAGAGAGAGAGAGAGAGAGAGAGAGAGAGAGAGAGAGAGAGAGAGAGAGAGAGAGAGAGAGAGAGAGAGAGAGAGAGAGAGAGAGAGAGAGAGAGAGAGAGAGAGAGAGAGAGAGAGAGAGAGAGAGAAATACAGAGGTAGAGTATTTGGTTTGGCTACAGCCTTTGCTAATTTTGGAACAATATTAATATTTGTGATCCTGCCCTCTAATTAGTTCACAACCAATGAAATCCAGTTCAATGTCACCATCTTTAACTTACCCAGAGCGGACAGGATGGCTGCCGACCAGAATATCTCTCCCATCAGTGCCGGTATGAAAAGCAGCCCCCCCCATTCTCTTTCCATAAATCTGCTGAAAGGGGTCAAGCATGGTGACATATCCTCTGGAACGCATGGGCTTGGCGAAAAACAGGCCACCTGTGCACAACAAAGCCTGTTTTAGTCGGGCATTAGAAGTTGAATTGGAATGTTATAGGGTGTACATAATTCGAAATATCCCATACCTACGACTAGACTCAGGGCGTATCCAAAAGGGGCTTGTGCCCATGCCAAGCCATAACCTGGCAGATATACGTATTCAGCGGTGCCATTGATGTAACCCCCTCCTACCCAGGTCGCTAAAAAGACACAGAATAAGTCACACAATGGTCGACGGAAGAGCATCCAAAAGACGATTAAGAATATAAAGAAACACTATAAAAATATGTTTTACTTTAAACAGTGTCGTGACAGTGGGAGAAAATTTTCCTCATAATTTGATTAACGAGGAAATGTACAGGACACTTCATATAAACTAGGTCCACAATAATAACGACAAAATAACTCGTTTTAAATATTTAAATGTAAAAGTAACTGACTCACAACCACACTCACCAGTCATGGTAAATCCGCCAACAAACAATCCGATGTCCCGGCCGCCAACCATGATAGTTTCACTCCGGTCAGTCCCCTCCGCCTCCCCTGAGTGTTTGTTCTTCCATGCCGCCCAGATTCCCACAACGAGAATAAGTAGATAAAAGATAGCGATGGCTACCAGTCCCTCAACATGGATGGTCATTGTCGCTCCAACTGAGCCTGTGGTCTTCGTTAGGAACGAGATGGCATTGAGACCTGTTGGGCACATTGAAAAGTGGCATTAGAAAATGATCAAACGTATTACTTATAATAGTTTAAGTATTTTATTAGTTTGGCCCTGTTTTGCTTTCAAAACGTCTGCCCAGATAAACAGACAAAGAAAATGCTTCCTGACAAGATATCTGACATAATTGTCAATGGTTCTCCTAGCAAATATCCTACCACTAATTTTTTCCTGCAGTTATACGCCATACAAATGTTTTACGGTTTGTTTTCTTACATTATTGGATGTGCGTAAAAGGGAATTTACGCGCATCTGTATAACTGAGTTTAAAATAGTTGCTTACACATTCTTTACTTATTTACTCATGGATAAGTTATGAATATTATAAAAACGAAATGGGCTGTATTGCAAATAACAAATTGCGCTCATAAAGATAAAAATGACCTTCTCAGAAACTGGTAATGTATCTTTAACATTAACTGGCTATATTTACTATTTCATCTAGTAAAATTATTTTAATTAATTATTTTTCTAGACAAATAATATTTTACCAGCAGTTAATGGTGAAACAAACTCCATATATTCATAAAACGACTTACTTGGCTTATTAGACTCATGTACTGGGCACTTGAGGCGGTAGTTCCTTTACAATGTGGTACTGGTCTCCAACAGAGAAGAACGCGCGCGCTATCCTCCTTTGGGGCAAAGCAGTCATCAACCAGAGCTTAAACTGTGCATGGTTTCCCCCCGTGACTTATAAAGGAGATTGGAGTTGTCGTCAGAAGTCCTATGTGCGCGCACGTCAGAGAAAATCTGAACGTCCTATTCATGAGTATTCGATATGGTTTTGAATAAAGAAGCATCATGGGAGAATACGCTGGTCTTTGAGTGTGTTTGTGAGAATGCGCACGGGGGACAGGGTGCATTTTCAGTCTCCATACTATAGAAGTCTTTCTCCAGAGGACAAATGCAGTCGCTGTCCACTGTTCTGATCTCACACTTCTCATAAAGGGTCATCAAGAAAGGCTATTCTTCAGATGTGTGTACATTTAAACTAAGTGGATTTCCAGGACCTTTTTCACGACGCGCCAATTAAATTACTGCCTTTAAATCAGTCCTGTTCAGGTCATAAAAAGACTGTCCGTCTTTCAGATAAAAATATAAGATATAAGTAATCTCCAGAGACCTATCAAACTTTTAAGAAAGTTTCAAGCGTACGCTTTCAACTCTAGTTGGAGAGTTGCGCGCTGTGTGTCTATTTAATGGACCACTATATTCCGAGAAGATACAGGTTGGATGTGGTGGAGTCGCCTAATTAGCTTTGACATGTCTGACAGGCAGCAGCTTGAACATCTCCAATTAAGTTAGGCCCAAAACTGCAGCGAGCTGTATTCTAAATTACGCTCCCCTATAGACGAAGCTGGCCCGACCCATTTCATTCAGAACCTCAGTGACATTGGCTTCTAAGTACTACTCAATGAATTCCAACATTAAGGAGGATTTACGATTATCAAAAGACGATCAGGAGCAGGAAGACCGGCTTGCTCTTTTAAAACGTTGCCCTGTTTAGTCTCCTATACAGTCTAGCACAAACATGCCAACCAAAGATTCAATAGTCTTAGAAAGTCGACCACATCATCGCGATAAAAACGACCCGCTCTAATACTGTGGCGATGTAATTGCGTGACAGGCCAGGCAGAGGGTTTGCTGCTAGGATAGTCTCGAAGACTGACAGCTGTAAGGGGTGTGGCTCAAGGAACTTCTCTGCTTGCTTGTCCCGTCTTCCTGGGCGTCAAACTGACAGCGCAACCCATGAAAATAGAGGTACGTATGACGACTTGCAACAGCTCACCAGGACGAAGTGGAGAGACTTGCTGCCAAACAGAATTTAATGTTTCAAGGTAGGTCTAATTTAAAGGAAGCCTCTGAAAAACATAATCATATTTACTTGTAATGATTTGTAAGGTTATGATCCTGTTATGGGTTATCATTAAAACTTCAACCAGAAACCTGACAGTGATCAAGTGGCCGTTCAGTTAGTTCAGCACCAAGGACAGCGACCACGAACGCCATAACGGAGACAGATACTGTATGCTAACGCCTCCTAGAGTCAAAATCTGGAACTACGGTGGGGCTGCTGGTTGAGTTCTAATTAAGTCACCGGCAGATGGCTCGCACGCCCTCCAAGCTGCCCACGAAGCTGAACCACAACGAAGTGCCTGCTAGTGGTCGCAATCACAAACACCCAAAAACTGTTAACGAAATCATGTGAACGAAACCGGTGTCGCCGTTAAGGAGCAGCTGTCCATGGCACAGTAAACAGCCTGCTGAGCAGAGTACAGGATGGATATGGGAAAAGCAGTTGTGACTTCAAATGATGACCATATTAATTAATCATACTCATTTATTTTGCCCAAGCATGTATACGTTGCAATGTGTACATTATCAACAACATTTGAATACAAATTCTCTACAGCATATGTAGCCTTAATAGTACACACTATACAATAACTGTGGATGCTTTGAATACTACAAACAATCCAGACACTTCATTATCACCTTTACTTTACAATGAAGAATGGGAAAGTACTGAGACGTTCCATCAAGACTTGATATCACCTGAGCACCAGAATGTACTGTGCCTTGACGAGAACAGTTTTATATTCAATTATACAATCATAAAACAGAATGGATGAATTTTAATACAAAAACCTTCTTTAACCCACAAGAAAATACCTGCTATTATAAAAATCAAGCATCATATCATAAATGCAGGTTACAAACAGACTGGTACATTTGGGATGACACTTGAGATGACATACTAGCATTGCTTGGTCCAACTGTATTAATGAAAAGTCCTAAACATAATGTTACTTCACATGTGAACTACAGGGAGGCATGTACGGCCTTCCATTAGCAATATAATGATTTGAAATGAAAACCAGCATATTTGTCTCACCTGATTGGTAATAGATAAGGCATCATACCTATATCTGATACCTCTATATACATCTCACCAGACACTTTATTATACAATTATTTAGTAGTTATTGCGAAAAGATCAACTGAAAGCATATCATTCATATTGAATGTTCTGTCATTTTTGGAGGTAAACTTTTTCCCCTCCAAAAAACAAACTGCCAAGTATTAAGACAGAATATCTTCTGTTAGCTGCAGAAGTCACACCCTAGCACCTCCTTCTACATCTGCTCACCTAACGAGGTGTTCCTAACAGCTGCTTCTAAGGCCAGCTTCACAAACACTGCTGATGGAAAATGGGGAAGTGTCTGTCTGGCTTCAACGTGTGGGTTTGAAGAGAGAGATGGCAAGCGTGTGTGTATGGGAAGTGGGGTGAGGGTTTCCGCTGTGGTGGGACTTCGCCGTTGTGGTGGTTACCGTTGTGGTGGTTACCGTTGTGGTGGTTACCGTGTGTTTCCCCCAGGAGGTCCTCTATGCCCTCATGTTCTCATCGTTCTGATCTGATCTGGAAACAATAACAACAACAACAACAACAACAACAACAATAAGAAATCTAACGGAGCAGGATAGTTTAGGGTTCAGGACGATGTGTAGTCAGCGGCACTTTGAATATGGACTCATTTTAATTTGTTCGACCGATGACAGGGGAAACGTTGCTGTATATAGAACCAAAATGCTGAATGTACTTGTCTAGTTCTGAAATTAACTGAATACATAAAAAATGCACAAGAGCAACAAGTAACAATTCCTGATTTAATGTCACATCAGCACTGTTGACTGGCACTAACATGGCACCTTTCTAGGAGGGTTTTAGTTCGTTAGCTCTGGAGGATAAACGTCAAAGATGCCTAAGGATGATAAGTAAAAGTGATTTAGGGATACATTTAAGGTGCAGGAAAAGGTAATACATTAACTGCAAATATTGTATAATGTTTTAGGTACAACAACAATGAAACTTAAAAGGAGCAGTCGTAAACCCAATACACTAAAAGGAGAAGGGACCTTCTACCATATTCCACTGCTACAAACTCATTAAAGGGTTCAATTACCACAGAACACAACTGGAAGATCTTACAAAAAATACTCACAGTGAAATTTGCTCTAAAGATGAAGTCAAACCAGAAAATAAAAGCAGGAAAGGAAAAGAATTGTGATGGGAAATGATAGAGAAAGTGTATTTCTACAGTGAATCAGTATTTCAATATATCCCAGGATTGAGTGAGTGTCTTCAATAAGTTAAATGTGAATGTACGTGAGAAGGGTACCTTGTAGCCAGTCCACTCCTTCTTGTAAACCCTCTCCTTTGACAGCATCGCTGGCGCTGAAACAGACACAAAGCAAAGGTCATATCAGTGATTCCTCAATGACAGGAAATCCTGTTCTGTTGGGTGCACTATACTGTGTGTGTGTGTGTGTGTGTCCCTACCAGATGTGCCAGGGTTTGTCTTTGATGTTTTCCAGACACAGTAGCTGGGAGACTTTGACTGAAGACAGGGCATCTCGAACATCCATCTTGTTGGCAAAGAACAGGATGGGTATCCGTCTGTGCTTTATGTCTGCATGCAACGGAACAGAGTTAATGCAAAATCCAGCAATACCACGTACATTATTTCAGACTTAAAACAAAAAAGTGACAAAAAGTATGCAATACATTTGGCTAACGTGTTCATTGACAAAAAACATAATCCACAAAGTTCTTTGAAAGACCTTGGGTACCAGGTGCATCCACACCCAACCAAACCACATTACATTTAGTCATTTAGCAGAAGCTCTTATCCAGAGCGACTTACAGTAATTACAGGGACATTCGTCCGAGGCAAGTAGGGTGAAGTGCTTTGCCCAAGGGCACGTGATGCACGGCCGGGAATTGAACCGGCAACCTTCTGATTAATAGCCTAAGTCCCTAACCGCTCAAACATCTGACTCCTTCTTCAATGGTTCAAAAATCAATGGTTGGACAACAACAAACCTGGATGGTTAAAGAGTGTATCCAACTCTTCCTTGGCCACCACCATTCTCAACTTGTCACTGCTGTCGATGACAAATATGATGGCTTGACCCTCCCTTGGGGGGGGGGGGACAACAAGACAAGTCAGAAGGACTCCCTGGAGAACGGTCATGGGATTCATTCAAATTCCGAGTGGACAACTACTCACTTGTAGTAGTGCTCCCACAGGTTCCTGTATCTGCCTTGGCCTGACATGTCAAACACTGTGAAGGAGAGACTGGAGAGAAGAAAGCAATGTGTCTGCTATTTAACGGACAGTTGTAGGCCTACATCTTCAATTAATGACATTTCAAAAGAGACTAACAATACAGACAGCCAGGGCATGCATTATATCATTGGGTATTAGACCACTGGGAATAAAAACTTTGCTGCTGCAATGCTCAACCACAATATCAAACTAACACTAAAATGTCTCAGAAATTACCTTGAAGTCTTGAACTTCTCTATACTGAAGCCAATGGTTGGGACAATGTCTTGTGCCTGGGCCTGCATGACAAAACCAGCGAGTAGTCATAAATCGACTTGTCACAATGGCACAGCTAGGTAGTTTATATAAGTTTGCAAAACTGAGTATGGAGGACTTACATTGGATGGTTTGAGTTGATTGATGATGGTTGTTTTCCCACTGTTGTCCAGTCCCAGACACAACACGTTCACCTCCTTCTTCTTTAAACCGAGCCATCCCGCTAGTTTGTCAAACAGTCCCATTGGCAGGTTTATTCCAGATCAACTGGTGACAGCAGAAAACAGACCTCAAAATATAACGAGCGAATGGTAAATATCTAGCTAAAGTGGTGTTCTATACTTGAAAGCCCTGCAGATGACTGCTCTGCAAACGTAGCTTGAGGCTAACGTGCAGGGGAACGATAATCCGCTTCTAGCTTATGCTACAGCTATATTGGCTTGCAAATTGTAGCTAACGAGCTACAGTATCAACCAGCAATGTAATCACACTAAATAAACAAATCGACTGACTTTACAAATTATTGTGTACATTTCCAACTAAGCCCTTTACTGCTAGTAGCTAGCCATACAACGTCCCTCAAACGACGTACATACATTCAGAACATAGCTAGACTAGCTAGCAGATACAGCAGCTAAACTACCTGTGCTGGTTAGCCGCTACTAGTAGCTACAGTACAGAGGCTAAGTTAGGTACAGTACTTTAGCGAGCACTAGCTTGTATTAGCAAAGGTTGGCAATTAAGCAGGATCTACCCCTTGTTTAAAATCCTTGTACCCGAAAATAATGGCCAGTCGCGTTCCAAAATGCTGCTTCGACAAAATGAAAGAGCACGATATCGAAATGTGTCAGCCCGACGACAAGTTTTTATTCATTTTGTCAGTCTGACTGTGAGTTGTAAAGCCAAACATAGAGGACTATTTACACCGAGTTGCCAGGAGACGACGACGATGACTTTTAGCTCAAGGACACCACCTAGTGGACTAAATCACTGTTTCTACTAACAAAAATAAACATTACTTTGATCAAGACAATCAAGATGCATGTCAAAGAAAATAAATAAATCAAGACACATTTCAATTGGCAGTTTCTTTAATAAATAAACATTCAGCCTATGTTGCAATCCAGATCATAGTCCTAATAAATTATACAAAAATAAACTACAACATCAAAAAATTAAAGATAATTCATTCAGTGTGCTACTCTATTTCTCATAGTGCTCAGTGTCTTGAAGGGGGCTGTGGCCCACTTTGCCCTGAGCATCTGTTGTACAGATCCACCTGTTGAGAGTCCTCTATGTCCAAAAAATATGTTCATCATTGTTCAAGTGAGAGGAATGAATGAGGCTGTTTATTTGTGAGAGGGATTGTGTGTGTGTGTGTGTGTGTGTGTGTGTGTCTGTGTGTGTGTGTGCCTTGCAACTCTGGCATGTCTGCTTTCCAGAGACCCATCCTTACCCGGTGTCTTAACCCATGATCAATGAAGTATTTGTAGTATTGGCTGCCATCCACTTACATCCCTTCTACACCACGCTTGACAACTTGAAGCTCAGTGCACTGCAATGCAAACATGGGTTTGAGACAATGTTCTCATAGCGAAAACCGTTGAAAGCTGAAACAAATTATGAAATAGTTTTATTGTCCCTTTTTCTCAGATATTGAGCACAGCTTGGTGATGATTGCTTTGTTCTCCAATAACACAAACTGACCACTTCCTCTACCCTAGCTAGACACGGTCCACTATCAAACCCAACAGTACAATATGCACCTATCTAAAAGCAAGTGGTTGTAAAAGCAAGTGGTTGTACTGGAACAAAATAGGTAGTTCAGATGTCTTGTTTATATACAGTGTGCCTGAGGTGGTTTTGAGTTGACTAGCTGATCACTCTTAGTCCCGGGGAGAGATCTGCATACTGAGGAGAAATTAGGTTGTTGACTGACATTTGTAACTGAGGACATGTTAATAAAACTCGGCAAAAAACATGACCGTCACACAAATACTGCATATTATCAAGTTTGATGGGTTACATATAGCCTACAATTCAAAAAATCAGATGACATTCAGTTGTCTTCAATTCAGAACATCTCTTATCTTACAATTGAGCCGCATTTCCAGTTAACAACTTGAAATGAACAAGAACGTCTTTAAGTCTAAAGTATAATCCCATAAATCCACGGTTGCAGTCTGGAGTCCATGTTATCTCAATTGACTTGAATATAACGAATGACACCAGCCAGTGTGTCAGGGTTCATTGCACAGTATGGTTCCTGTTCAACACACCACAGACAGTATACATTTAAACTATCGTTCCAGACAGTAATTGGTGTAATTTCCCTAAAATAATCCCAATCCCTCCAAGACCAAAACTAACAAATCCGTTCCCACAAAAGTCTATGGGGCCAGGTTTTAAAAGGTCTTGAGTCAGTTAGGCAGCAAGTTGAAATTGAACACACAGAGGGGGCGGGGGGGGGGGGGGATCATATTGCAGCTGCAAACCATGAGGAGGGTGAGGTGTGCTTGAATGGGCAGAGAGAGGAAGAGCACGGTTGGGCTCTGATGGTGTGTGTTGTGGCCTTAGCCTGTTGGTGTGGGGGGCTCAGACATGGAAGCCACTCTGCTGGACGTGGAGGAACTGCAGTCGCAGGGTCTGGATGCTGCTCACTATCCTCCTCTGGTGACCGATGAGAGACACGCCGATACGCCGAACGTCACTGAGACAGAGGAGGAGGAGGAGGAGGAGGAAGAGGGAGGAGGAGGAGAAGGAGGAAGATGGAGGAGGGAGGAGGAGGAGGAGGAGAAGGAGGAAGAGGGAGGAGGAGGAGGAGAAGGAGGAAGAGGGAGGAGGGAGGAGGAGGAGGAGGGAGGAGGAAGAGGGAGGAGGGAGGAGGAGGAGGAGGGAGGAGGAAGAGGGAGGAGGAGGAGGAGGGGGGAGGAGGAGGAGGAGGGAGGAAGAGGAGGGAGGAGTAAGGAGATACATTTTTACATTAAGTCGACACAGTACCTGCACTTCAACAATCTATATAAAACATTTGACTCTTGTCACAGAATTAATTAATAAGTATTTCACTATACAGTGTAAATAGGCAAAGTGTAAAAATACAGTACTATTTACAGAGGTGCATGTCGGATGAGGATTTGACATGTTCGTTTCAAAATCTGAACTTTTCAAGCATACGTTTGGGAATCTCCCAAACACACTCACTCTATACTCATGGTAGAGACAGAGTCCAGGGTTGTGTACCCTGCTGCCAGGAAGCTGTTCTTGTATTGGCTCATCTTTATGGAGTCCAGCCAATCACCAATGGAGATGAACAGTGGGTAGTCAGGCATGTCCTCTGGGGATTCTGGGAAACTAAATCGATAAATGCAAAAACATACAGGCATCAACACAAAAATAGTTGAGCACTTTGTCTGTTTGTATGTATGTATGTATGTATGTATGTATGTATGTATGTATGTCTGTAGGGATGTAATTACACCCATCTCCACTCATCCACTCCATCCATCCATCCACTCTCTAGAGCAGTGGTTCCTAAACTTTGTACAGTCCCGTACCCCTTCAGACATTCGATCTTCATCTACGTACCCCCTCGTTTTTTTCTTCATGTTTGTAACCGCCGCCCCGCCCCCTCCCCCCGTGCACATATACAGCCTATAACACTTGAAATTGTGAAATTATAAGGGATTTCAGAGGACTCGGATGGAAGTTTAGATCAAACAGAGTTGTATTAACAATAAAACCAATACGACCAGGAGGTCGAAGCTCTGCATGAGACTCACTGTCACAATGCTAGTAGCTTGGCTAGCAACAAATGTACTTCTGCTTGCACCCTGATCCAAGAACTCGTGAGAGCAACCTGGGTTGCTGTCACCGGCAGGTTAATCCTCGATTGTAAGGCCTACTGGTAGAAGCCGATGGTGTCTCTCTGGACGGGGGATTAACTCTTTTCAAACACTTGTCCATGTTCGTGCAGCACGATTGTAAGGCCTACCAGTAGGCCTTACAATCGAGGATTAACCCGCCGGTGACAGCAACCCAGGTTGCTCTTACGAGTTCTTGGATCAGGGTGCAAGCAGAAGTACATTTGTACTTCAAGTGAGACAGGTTATCAGCAAGTGAAATTCTGACGAGGGAGCTAACCGTTGTGCCTGTTTTGACTATACGTCACTACCTGTAGCTATTTTTCGCAATGTAATTATTTTGCTGAATATGGGTATACATGAGTATTTTTGGCAATGCGACTTGGCTATTCAGACTATTTAAGATTTCATGTCTATTCATGTCTATATTCATGTTTTTTATTTATTTTTTTGACTTTGAAAACGCAAATCAAATGTTCTCCCCGCGTACCCCCTGAACCACTTTGCGTACCCCTGGGGTCCCAGTTTGGGAACCAATGCTCTAGAGCATGTAAGAGTGAGTGCTGGTACCTTCGGACATTCTCCACCAGAGGCAGCAGGCTGCTGGGGTTACGTATCAGCTTGTCCAGGAAGGACACCACATCTGTGAAGTGTGGCCTCTGGCCTCGCTCCTTCTGCCAGCAGTGCAGCATCAGCTGGTGCAGGGCCACAGGGCAGCCCATGGGCGCGGGCAGACGGTAGCCCTCCTCAATAGAGAGGATCACCTGTGGTCAGGAGGGCAGGGCTGAGGAACATGTGACCGTCTCTGCAATTCCCCCGATGTGACCAATACATCCTGAAGCCGTCCCCAAATACATTGAGGGCTTTGTGTTGATGCTTCACGTTTAAGTGCTGTGTATTGTATGCAGGGGGGGGGGGGGGAGTATGCACAGTATATCTCCCCAGCACTGACAGCTTCTCTTTATGGGATGACACTGGCTTCACACTGATAAAAACATCAAATTGCTCCATTTGTGGAACAATGCTGCACATTTGACTATTAAATAACGTTTCATATCTGAGCTGCCGGTTGGATTCAGTACCACTATTTCAGCATGCGATAAACAGTAATAGATCATAAACTCTTGACTCACATCCTGATTGGACATCTCCCAGTAGGGCCTCTCCCCGTATGACATCACCTCCCACATGACAATTCCATAGCTCCAGGCGTCACTGGCGGACGAGAACTTCCTGTAGGCGATGGCCTCGGGGGCGGTCCAGCGGATAGGGATCTTACCCCCCTGGAAGGAAAAGAAATCCAACTAGATTAAAAGAATAAACTTAATTCCTTCTCTTTCTAATATTTCCATTTCCTCTGATGACGCCCACAACTAAATACAACCTAGTGCACCTATGCTGATTCATTCCTGATGTCCTGCCCCCCGTAGTTCCTGTGTAAAAAGGTTGGCCTAATCAACCAAGGATGTCGGTGAAACCAGGTTCAACCCTCATTGAAATACAGCTGCAGTCTAACACGAGGGTGAGTCTCTTATCCGAATGAAGGAGGTTGGGTGCCGCTGTTTCTACTGGGGAGTCAGGTGGCTAGGGGAGTCAGGTGGCTGAGTGGTTAGGGAATCGGGCTAGTAATCTGAAGGTTGTTGGTTCGATTCCTGGCTGTGTCAAATGACGTTGTGTCCTTGGGCAAGGCACTTCACCCTACTTGCCTCGGGGGGAATGTCCCTGTACTTACTGTAAGTCGCTCTGGATAAGCGCGTCTGCTAAATGACTAAATGTAAATGTACTGTAGTGGTGCAGGCTCCATCTAGTACTGTAGTGGTGCAGGCTCCATCTAGTACTGTAGTGGTGCAGGCTCCATCTAGTCACCGTGGCGGTGTATGCAGCCTCAGGGTCATCTTCCAGAATCCTGGACAGGCCGAAGTCGGACACCTTGCACACCAGGGCCTCGTCCACCAGGATGTTGCGCGCGGCCAGGTCGCGGTGCACATAGCCCATGTCTGACAGGTAGGTCATGCCTGAGGCGATGCCACGGAGCATGCCCACCAGCTGGATCACAGTGAAGTGGCCGTCGTGTTTCTGTTAGGGGGGGGGGGGGCAGGGGGCGGGGGGGGGCAGGGGGCGGGGGGGGTAAGGCAAGGTGTCACACAGATATGGACAGAGACAACCACACGCACACACAGAGGGACACAAGAGAACATCGTTTAAGGACGCGGCCCTGAAATGAAAGCCGACATCCTCACGCCTCGACGCTGAACACGACATAGAGACATTGCATGTGTTACGAAAGAAACAATGAGCGATTATAACGTGACGTACAATTTCTGTGACACAACGTTCGCAGCAACACCAGTGATATGGTGTACCATAGTGGTGTGTGTTGCTTACCCTCAGGAAGGAGTCCAAAGCTCCGTTCTCCATGAACTCCACCACGATCATCACTGGCCTGCCTGGGAGACAGGACAAAGACGCTTCAGTGAGGAGGAATGTGTGTGAGCTCCTTGCATTTACATTTAGTCATTTAGCAGACGCTCTTATCCAGAGCGACTTACAGTAAGTACAGGGACATTCCCCCAAGGCAAGTAGGGTGAAGTGCCGTCATTTTGCACGGCCGGGAATCGAACTGGCAACCTTCAGATTACGAGCCCGATTCCCTAACCACTCAGCCATCTGACTCCCCTCCCCCCAGCCGCCTTGCTCTGCTGTGTGTGTTTCTGCACTCGATAAAAGAAATTGTCTACTGTGTGGTCATGACGTTGAGTGGGCGAAGGTGAATGAGCAGTGTCCGACCCTCACACCTCCTGCTGAAGCAGCGACTACTGAAGCTTCTGGCTTCCCTAATGGGAGCAGCGGGGCCGCAGTGACCTGCAGCGGGAGGATGCCGCCTCAGGCTTAGTTAGCTCAGGGCTTCCATCATCACAGTCCTCCAGCTGGGAGGAAAGTGAGCTGAACGCTGAACGGGAACCGTGGGGAGAACAAAAGTGGAGAGCCGGAGAGAATAAAGCTGAGGGGAAGGAGGACGAGGGAGGAGGAGGAGGAGACACACACATCCACGCACGCCAAGCCAGCAGATGTAGTATGAATCAGTAGTATTATGCAGGTCTCGTATCAGATGCTGTGAAGTGAGACACTGACTCTCAGATGTACTACACCCACACACTGACTGATCCAACAATCACATTTTTCAGGGATTTTGTTAGTATTTTCTACTTACTTTTGGTGACTACTCCATCCAGCCTAATGATGTTGGGGTTGTCAAACTGTCCCATAATGCTGGCCTCTCGCAGGAAGTCCCATCTTTGCCGCTCCACATATCCTCCCTTCAGTGTCTTGATGGCAACGGAGATCTCCTTTTTCCCTGGGGTACGCAAGCGCCCGCTACACACCTCCCCAAACTCCCCTACACACACACACACACACACACACACACACACACACACGTAGGCACATATCAAACATTAAGTCATCTTCACACAAGTTACAGGGTTTGCCTATTGAAGGAAGATCTATATTGAGCGGGCATTATTCCTTTGACATTCAAAAGAAGCTCCTGTCATTCCCCTAGGTATACAGTACAGTGCAGTAGCATAACACCTCCACCAGGTGGCAGTCACTTAACATGAGCGCCCACAGTCTGAGGCCTGCCTCAGAAATCCTCTCCTGGAAAAGAGAAAGACAATCTGCTCTATTTTATGGATCACCAGCTTCTCTCGCCACGGAAACCGACTTCTTCTCTGTTCCAGAAGTGGAACTGTTTAATGTCTTCCCTTTTGCTTCTCTAAGCTGAAATAAATGACTTTGGAACGGAGCTGACTGAAGGGGCTGGTGGCTGACTGACTGAGGGGTTATTGTGGGATCTGTGAAATTAAAAGGGATTGTTTAACATCACAGAGGCTTTCCCTCACAGCGAGGAGGATGCTGTGCGCGGATAGGTTTTAATCTGGTCTCTTCTCACTTTCGATTCGGAGTATGTTCGACACGGCGGCAGCAGCTCCGGGTGAAGCTCCTCTACCTCAGTAGTGAAGGAAGAGGCAGGTGTGTGTTTTACGTGCATTTCCATGCGTGCAAGTGCATGCCGGCGTGTGACTCTCGACCTCACCTGCTCCAATCACTCTCTCTATGCGTATGCGGGAGGGGTCGATCTCCTTGGCAAACTCGTGGACAGCCTGGGTTGGGTCTTCGTAAGTGTCTGGATCCACATATGTCTTTATGCCAGGAAAGGGAACTGGACAGGAGAGGACAGAAAACAATGAGCATATGGAGGTAAATACCTCATCTAGTGAGGACAATTATAGAAGTTGTCTGTGTAACAGTTGTTAAGGGCATCTTGAGACTCAGGAAGGTCTGGATTGATCCGGTTTAAATGGCTAAAACTGATCTACAGATTAACCTATTTTCATCTTTTTGGATTTGTCTCAGAATGTGTTGTGACATGCTGAGGGATTGTAGTGTGGCAGCTTATCTGGTTAATAACTGTAAATAAATCTCTGACACCTGTAGTCTTCTGTGATAAAGCCCAAGCAGTGGAATAGTATCATGGTAAGCTGTGAGCAAGATGGAAACTGAGTTCACCTCAAAAGCAGCAAATCAGCAAGCTTTATTATAGAGCACTTAAAACCCACAATCAATTCACATGGATAATTTAAAAGTCTAATTGGGTGTATAAGGGAATGTTAATTCTGCTCCAGTATTCTAAAAGTGGGAATGATGTTCAGTATGCAGTGTGCCAGGGACAGCAGGCAGAACAGGATCATTTTACACACACAAACACACACACACACACACACTCTCTGCACTGCTCATCTATCCTCGTGTTAACCAGATGGTTTGCTAAACATGTATGTTTGTGTGTGTGTGTGTTTGTGTGTGTATGTGAGTCAGAGTTCATCTGTGAGCGAAGTGTATGAACTGTGCTGTTTAGATGGAACAAACTGCAATGTAAATTAAATATCCACATGCAGAACTGTGTTTCACCATGTCCACTGTGATAATGCGTCCTCCTCTTGTCCGCAGACTTCATCTTAGACTTGATGTACCACTGGCACCTTACACAGGAAACAAGAAATTGGGGGTCAGAGACAGGTCAGAAACTGCCCCGCAGGACACACCCCTCTCTCCAGACACAAGTCAATGCTTTCATGGCTTGCTTTTATTTTGTTGTATTTTTATTATATATATATTTTTTTTTAAACTTTGATTCTATTTTCCCCACGTCTTCAGTTTGGTAGCTTTTATGCCGCTTACTCCCTGGTGAGGGAAGTTGGGAGGGAAGTAACTTTCATGCAATTGGTAGTTCAACATAGTGAAAGACGGAGTGAGGGGGAGGGGCATGGGGTTCTCACATTAGCATCCCACTCTGCACCAATAGCACTCATATCTCCCACTTTAGAAAACAGAATGGAAGAGTGATTGTGCAATTATTTATGTAGAGGCACTGCCTGCCATAGTATGTCTCGAACACTCAAACACTTAATCCTTTTTAGCCGCTGTTCACATGTACATTTAATGCCAGTCGTAGGCTACTGTGTGTCTGTTTAGTTACAGTTGTGGGCTACCATGTGTCTGTTTAGTTACAGTTGTGGGCTACCATGTGTCTGTTTAGTTACAGTTGTGGGCTACCATGTGTCTGTTTACATCCCAGGGAGAGGTGATGTGTGTTTCTGTGCCCTGGGTCTGACAGTAGCCTGACAGTCTGTGTCCCCTCTATTTACAGAGAGCCAATGGGAGGAGACAGCCGGCAGAAGCACTGCATGCAGGGTAATTAGGTGGAAAAGAGGCTCAGCCAATCGGAAAATGAGAACGACTGCTTGGTGGCCACGGTGTCCATTAAGAGACGCTCGATTGAATTGGATCACACTTCGAGATAATAAGAGATGGTTAAAGAGGGAGACACACAGAGAGAGAGAGAGAGAGAGAGAGAGAGAGAGAGAGAGAGAGAGAGAGAGAGAGAGAGAGAGAGAGAGAGAGAGAGAGAGAGAGAGAGAGAGAGAGAGAGTATGATATTGGGAGAGAGGAAAAACTATTGGGTAAAAGAGAAATAGACTGAGAGAGAAATAAAGACTGAACAAGAGAAATATAGACAGAACGAGAGACATACTGAAAGACTGGGACAGAAAGAGTGAGTGAGAGAGAGAGAAAGACAGTTTAGTTGCAGTATCTCATACCGTCCAGTGATGAGAAGGAAAAGAGTCAGGATGACCAATAAAGAAAAGCCGCCCACTGCTGCCGTGACAACCACCAGCACCTGACCCTGATCAGCCACCATTTCCGAGCCTGGGGAGAGAGCAGAGCCACACTATGTATAACACACACACACACACAAATCCCCTTTTTTCCAAAGCACAGCCAAACAAACACCTAATCACTCTCTCACACACACACACACACACACACACACATTGCCTCTGGGCTTACTCTCTGCTGCGGTAGAAAACTCAAACTTGGGGCTGTAGGCGGTGAAGCCAGTGGTGGTGCGAGCGCGCACGTGGAACACGTAGAGGGTGGAGGGATGGAGGCCTGTTACCACCACGCTGGGGGTCTTGGTGCGTGTCGACGAGTAGCTCAGCTGTTCCTGCTCCTGGTGGGAGACACGCCACAATACAACACATAACATATATAATACTATGGTAATAACATGCAAGTACACACAACTAAACAGGTTAGGCCAGTCGTGCTTGCAGCTCAGAGCCCTTTTCTAAAGCAATAATGTAAAGTGAATTCTAATTATTTTCTCTGGATATCTGTACTTTTAGCTCTGATCATAGACAGTCTTGGTACAGACCTCTGCATTTAACATAAACCTATTTGAAGTGCTTAGAGTGTATGGTTGTGTTCTGTGGTAGTAGTGTTTATTTACTAGACTCAGTAGACTAAGACTAGATTTAGTAGACTTTGGTCTGTTGACAGTAGACTTAGAAGATAAACATGGTACACAGCACATACCTTCTCATAGTATTTGATCTCATAGTCCAGAATCACCAGTGCAAGCTGCTCCACCTCTGTCCAGGAGAGGGCGATACTATTTTGGGAGGACCAGTCCATACGTACCACACCCACCAAAGAGGGACCTGAACACCGGGACACGTTTTGACAATATTCAGCATAGCCAACCCTTAAAATCTGTGGATGATTTTCTGTCTGTTAAGTGTGGTGCAGGACAATCATATATCAGACATAGTATGTAATATAGTAGGACAGTACACACTTATACACCTATATAGATATTTGGGAATAGCGCTTAAACATTTATTAGAAAACAGAAACAGGCATTTACTCTGAGACAGAAAGGTGATGACATTTTATTGTGTTTGTGAAAATTATATTTCTGCAGCTGATTGCATGTGGGTGTGTGTGCAGGTCTAAATGTGTGTGTGTGTGTGTGTGTGTGTAAGACAGGCAAAACATGTGTTTGTGTGCTTGCTTTTGTGTAAGCGTGTGTATTTCTGTGTGTGTGTGTGGGGGGGGGGGGGTGCGTGTGTGTGTGCGCCTAGACGTAGCAGACTTGATTGAATTTCTCCCAGGTAAATATTCACTCAGGGCATAGCTGAGCTGCCACCTGGGTAATAACAGCATGTGTTAGAGTAATGACTCTAACTGTTAATACTGCTATGCAAATCTAGGGCTTGTAAGAGGTGGAGGAGACATGGGGAGGGAGAGGGAGGGAGGGACGGGCCGGGAAAGAGATAGTGAGTAATGGAGGTAGGGAGAGACTGAGTGAGTTCAAAGACGAAAGAAAGAGGGTAAAGGAACGAGTTAGAATGATGAGAGATGGAGGAAGGACATAGGGAGGCGGTGAGAGGGGAAGCAAGCAGACATGTACAGAAGAAGGAGGGATTTGAAAAAGTGATAGAGGGGCAGAGGAGAAGAAAGAGAAAATGAAAAATGATTGCGGTCTGCAGGGATCAGGACTAATCATGCTCTCGCTAGCTGTTGTACTTTCCTCGATAATTCCATCCTGTCTGGACTCTAATGCCTGAAATGCAAACGAGGCCTTGGTCAAACCATTAAGATGTAGGCCTAATGTGATTCAAATAACATTCAGACATTGAGAAGGCAACAAAGTTTTCTCTAAACGCAACATGGTTAGGCTGGGCTCCTCACAACAAAGTACAATACACTACAACAAAGTACAATACATTGCAATATAATACAATGCATTGCAATATAATGCTAAACTATTCAAGACATTCCAATGTGTCTTTAACTTTGATATTTCGCAGCTCCTCCTCAGTCAGCAGTAGTATGGTTGAATGGTTCGATGAATCTGTTTAAACCTAAAGACGAGCTAATGGAAACTCATTACCGAGGCCTCGACCTTCATCTGAATTCTAATTAGCTCTCCCCTCAGCTTAAAGGCCTTCCCATGGACTCTGAGGGGGATTAATCAATCTGGATTGTATGGATCCCAAGACACGGCTGAACGATAAAGAAATAATGATCAGTCCGGAGCCATCCAAGTATAGTGGATCACCAAAGCTGAAAGAGACTAAACCAAATCCATTGATCCATTTATTTTTAAGGGTTGAAAAGTAACACATGGTGGATGGATCTCTCCAATGCACATGCTCCCTCCTCATAGGTTAGATGGATCTCTCCAATGCACATGCTCCCTCCTCATAGGTTGGATGGATCTCTCCAATGCACATGCTCCCTCCTCATAGGTTGGATGGATCTCTCCAATGCACATGCTCCCTCCTCATAGGTTGGATGGATCTCTCCAATGCACATGCTCCCTCCTCATAGGTTGGATGGATCTCTCCAATGCACATGCTCCCTCCTCATAGGTTGGATGGATCTCTCCAATGCACATGCTCCCTCCTCATAGGTTGGATGTATATCTCCAATGCACATGCTCCCTCGTCATAGGTTGGATGGATCTCTCCAATGCACATGCTCCCTCCTCATAGGTTGGATGTATATCTCCAATGCACATGCTCCCTCCTGATAGGTTGGATGGATCTCTCCAATGCACATGCTCCCTCCTGATTGGTTGGATGATTTTACTTGTGTGCCGACAGTAGAGCAGAGACTAGAAAGAGAGCATACATACACTGTCTGCTGTACACACACTGTGTGAGTATGTGCAGTTATGTATGTGTGTGTGTGTGCACATGCCTGCTTGTGTGCGTGCGCGGGGGTATGTGTGCATGCATGCGTGTGCATGTGCTCGCATGCTTGTGAGTGTATCACACACGTGTCCACCTAGGGCAAAAGCACAGGAGGGAGAGGTAGAGAAAAGATGTCCCCCGAGAGCATATCTCCCCCAGTAGCTGATCATAAAAATAGAAGGTGGCCTTATTCCCAGCACAGGAGGAGAGAACAGAGGAAAGATCCAGTCCCAGAAAGCACCACAATAACAGAGCTGAAGGAAAAGGTAGCACAATGTATTGTAGAGTATCTTTAAGATGTACATTCATTAGGACTGTACTACTGCTCTCTAATGCAGAATGCAGAGGTTTAAGCACAAAGGATCGATTCACTTCAACTGACTCAATGCAATCTTAACTTGATTCAAATTCAGTAGTGCTAATTACTAACACGCAACACTAAAATACATTTATATTTTTAAATACTAATCCCCATAGTAATCCTGAACATTATTATATGTATTATTTCAATCATATATTGATGGACTATCCTTAAATTATCATGTAATCCTAATGTACACACTGAATATATTTTGGGACATAATTGATGGCATGGTCTTAAAAAACAATTTATCGAGTGTACACAGACCACATGCAACAGCGAAGGAGAATTCATTAGGAGTATTGTTTGAATAAACTTTGCATAATTAAAAGCATAATGAGCCATTAATATTCAATTTGCATATGATAAATGCCTGAGACTAAAACAAACCCTAGTTTAATGTGTTCTGGATGAAACCCCAGTCAAATGTAATTTGTTTGTTTCTCTGTGATCAATAATTTATTAATCAATGACCGATCCATCATAGAAACAAAACAACTTTTACGACTATGATGCAACAAGTCTGTCTCATATTCGACTAACTAACTAACTTCTGGAATAGTTCTTAAAGCAAAACTTTCCAACTGAGGCAGCATACAGCTAGGTGGCAAACATACGATCAGAAGCACTATTTGTTTGTGTGTGTCTGCCAGCATTCCTGTCTGTGTGTGGTGTGTGTGTGTGGTGTGTGTGTGGTGTGTGTGTGGTGTGTGTGTGTGTTGTGTGTGTGTGTGTGTGGTGGGTGTGTGGTGTGTGTGTGGTGTGTGTGGTGTGTGTGTGGTGTGTGTGTGGTGTGTGTGTGGTGTGTGTGTGGTGTGTGTGGTGTGTGTGTGGTGTGTGTGTGGTGTGTGTGTGTCTGTGTGTGTGTGTGTGTGTGTGGTGTGTGTGTGTGTGTGTGTGTGGTGTGTGTGTGGTGTGTGACTCCCCAAGCTGAGCAGCCTGCCAGTCTGTTTGGTAATGAGAGTTTTCTGACGTTCCAGTTGCAGCTGCAGACTAGGGCGAGCTGACAGCCCCATTTTGACGAGTCAATTCCACCACTCCCCCACAAAAAAGACACACACCCCGATGGAAAAGGCAAGCTGTTTCTCAGCCTCCAGAGAGAATATTTACATTTAATGAAAAAAATACAAAATCCCATCATCTTTCTTGGCTCTCACAGGGTGCTCTGGGTGTTCTAACCCACATTAATGTCAGCTCCAACGCTCACTAGCTACTGCCGAGAGTCCACCAAACAGCATCAATTGAAAAGTGGCTGTGATTTGAACACACCTTTTGCCAGCCTTTGTGAACTGCACTCATAGCTAAACCTTGAAATTGTATAAAGGGTAGCATTCATCCTGCATACCAAACAAGGCCGGAGTGTCTACATCTGAATATCAAAAACCCAGTTCGTCCAGCACATACAGAAGGGGACAGAAAACTATCTCAAAAGAATTCCCCTCCCTGTATGTGAAATGGTTCAACTCCTCAAGTTTCTTTGTATACTAAGGATGTTATAATAGTTTATTTCCTCCAGCCTTACAGACTGACAGACCCTTCAGACAGTCAGGCCCTACATTAGACACAGGGTCAGTCCACATGTCCGTCTCATTAGCAGAGAAAAGGAGAGAGTGGGCAAAAATATAGAAAGAGAGGGAGGGCGAGAGAGAGTGAGAGACATAGAAGGACAGTGAGAGAGAGCAGAGCCCTGTGGGTGCGAGTGAGGCCCATACAGCCCCGGGGTAAATCCCTACCAATTACATCCCTAACAACATCATCATCCACAACTAAACAGCCACAGGAGAGGAGCAGGCTGCTGCACTGCAGCAATAGATGCTGTGCCACAATTTATAGAGAAGACAAGCAACTGTGTCAGTTGATAAAAAAAGAACGGAATACAGTTCAGGAAAAATAACATTGGAAAGTAAATTTGAGACCCTCCATCCACATTGCGAAGGAACAACTAAAACCACTCAATGAGGTTGCTATGGAACTCTAAATCACTGCTCGCTTTGTAAAAAAAAACGATGCTCGTGCTAAGCAGGTGAACAAGAAGATGAGTCATCCACACAAGGCGCCGGCGTACTCACCAGTCTGGTCAGTGGTGACGGTGATGTTGGCCAGCGAGCGTTCCGTCTGGCCCAGCCCCGACACACCGTTGATCGCCTCCACGTGGAAGGTGTAGTTGGCGTGAACGGCAAAGTCCAGCACCACCACGGATGTTTCTGTCAGGCCCAGCGGTCGCGGCAAGAAGCGCAGGTCCACCTCGCAGGGCTCGCAGACCCCGCTACCTGGGCAGCGCTGACACAGGACGTTGTACGTCAGGTCCTTCCTGCCGCCCATGTCGCTGGGCGGGGCCCACTGCAAAAAGAGGGCGGTCTCGTTGATGAGGGACACCAGGTGCCTGGGGGCTGAGGGGGACCCTGGAGGGAGGCAAGGAAGTGATGTCATCCTACAGGGAACTCTTTTTTATCACTTGTCTGGAAAGATGACTGTAAAATGTTATATTTTCCCAGAAATATTGTTGGCATCTTGATCACTAACATGCAAGTGAAAAAGTCATGACACTCCACTGAGTAATTTCTTTTCCTTCAGACTTGAGTTTGTATGAAATATCCTGATTGGTTCAAATAGAAAACAGGATATATAACCAGAGAGCACATCCACTTCTGTAACAACTCAATGTGACAACAACATAACAAATACCCCTTCTATTCTCCAACATGAGGAGGACAAGGGGCTTTCCCTGTTCAACCACTATATTTTCAGCCTTTTATCTCGATAGCTTTTAGTGTTCGTGGTGGCCTCTGTGTTGCCTAACTTTGGTAACAAGAGACGTAAAGAGTCAGAGAAGAAGAAGAAACACAGTGTAATTTGTAGGTGAACTGACTAGTGCAGGCCATTGTAGAGGGGTCTTTGGCAGCCCGGTAGAAGCCTTTTTCACAATGGCAGACGGTGGCAGCCTGGTCGTGGCTGGAGCTGTGAGGAGGACACTTGGAACACTTGATGTTACCAGCATAGGCCTTGTAGAAGCCTGGTTTACATGCTGGACAAACAGAAAAAGCGAGAAGAGAAAGAGAGAGAGAGAGTTATTGGAGGAAAGAGAACTGGTGCTGAATGTCTTATCGAGTTCAATGTACAATATCATATCGCGCGCATCAACCGAGCAGATAACTGATCAATAGCAAGATTGATGTCTGACAGGGAGCTGTAGAGACAAACACATTAAGAATGTGAGATAACAGCTGCAGTGTCTCCACACTGCAGTGGGAAAAAGTGTGTCTGGTGCATTATCCAGGAATTAGAGAACCACAGTGAAAACAAAACATTGAAACAAAAATGTTAGGAACACCAACATTAGATGCAATCTTGTCAGGCTGATAGAGCTCTCTGCATCCACATTAGGAAATGTAATTATGTGAGGGTAAGAAAGAGAGTAAGACAGAGAAAGAGAGAGACAGAGAGTCAACAAAGCCACAAATCACACATTATTTTCCTCACCGGAGCATCCATTATGTGATCACTGATATGATGGAGGGTAATTAGCCACTACTGTGTATGGACAGACTAAATGGGGCAAATACCAGGCAAAGTTACCCCCATGGCCTAAATATGGTTTCAGATTTTGTATGTGTGTTTATCGTGCAATTGTGGGAGTGTGTGTGCTTCCATGAACGAGCAAAAGAAAGAGCCAGTGTGCCGGAAAATGAATTCATACTCTCTTCTTTCGCAAGTAAACAATTTTATCATTAACATAGAGATAGTGCGGTATGAAATGCAATTACAGCTCTGCATGCATGCAGTTTGAAATTTCCATTCACTCATAATGTGCAAAGTCAGCATTACTGACCCTACCAAACTCCCACTCTCCCCTGTCCTCATTTTCCTCACCCTTCTCCCTCCTCTCGCTACCTTCCTCCTCCTTCCCTCTCCGTCTCCCTTTATTTTCCTCCCTCTTCTCTCCATCTGGGAGAGAAGAGGGAGGAAAGCCATCTGACTCCATGTGGGAGTCAGATGGCTGAGCGGTGAGGGAGTCGGGCTACTAATCTGAAGGTTGCCAGTTCGATTCCCGGCCGTGCCAAAATGACGTTGTGTCCTTGGGCAAGGCACTTCACCCTACTTGCCTCGGGGGGAATGTCCCTGTACTTACTGTAAGTCGCTCTGGATAAGAGCGTCTGCTAAATTACTAAATGTAAATCTCCCTTCACTCCCTCCGTTTATCCTCTCTCCCTATTTCTCTCTCTGCAACCCCTCGCTCCACCTTTTCCCCCTCCCCGAAGCTTTACCAGAAGATGGTAATAACCATTGCAGATTGCCTCCCCAACGTCCCAGCAGGGAAATAGAAAGATGATAGCACAATTTACTTAATACTCTAAGAAGCTGGAAATAATAGCTTTACCGCAAGGGGTGGAGGGAGAAGGGAAATTGTAACTAAATAAATAAATAAACTCAAACAAGGAATTGCATTGACAGAAAAAAATGACACACAGAGGGAAATTCAATCAGGGTTCATATCGGGCAGCTCTGGGGGTCCTACTGATTCCACTAATTCCAGTATTTTCTCATTCCCAGGGCATTTGGATATGCAAATCCTACAGAGACCGCTACGGAATGCTAATTGGGAATCCACTGGCAGGTCTTGTCAAGCAGAGAGAGGAAGAGTGAGAGAGGGAGAGAGAGGGAGAGAGAGAGAATTAGGATCAAGACGAAGGATGAGGAACCCATTCTCCTCCATCTGTACAGTATGTGCAGTAAGAGGGGTGTTCGCTTTTTCAAATTTCCAAGTTGGAATTCACTTTGTACATGGAAATTCAACATATCTTATCAAGTCCTCTAAATTGGAAGATCTGGTTCATCAGAAGACCTAAGCAGTCTTCCCCTCCATCTCCACCTCATCACCATACTCTTCCTCATCTTTAGCACTACTACACGACTCAATGAGTCACACCATTGGGGAATCATGGTTGATAAATGAACACCTACCACACAATGATTTATTTTTATTTTTATGAAATATTGAAGTTATAATCTGTGCCCTGGTGACAAGAGGACAAGAAAAAGCCCACCTCCTCCTTTCCCCCATGTCCCCACCTCATCCTCAAATCATCCTACTGAGAGCACATCTATGTAAGTGTGTCTGAGAGATTGTCTTGTTATCTAGCCATTTTCAACAGGAGTTTACATTTAGACATTTACATTTAGTCATTTACATTTAGTCATTTAGCAGACGCTCTTATCCAGAGCGACTTACAGTAAGTACAAGGACATTCTCCCCGAGGCAAGTAGGGTGAAGTGCCTTGCCCAAGGACACAACGTCATTTGGCACGGCTGGGCACGGCTGGGAATCGAACCAACAACCTTCTGATTAATAGCCCGACTCCCTCACCGCTCAGCCACCTGACCCCCCAGATGGTAGCCCATCTACATGCCCCCAGTTCTCTGTGATTGTGAATAGCCCCAATCTGGGTGAATGTGAAGCCACCACAGGGTGTGGGAAAGGAGTAACTCAGAACTGTGGGTGAAGGTAAAAAGAAAAGAAACCAAAAAGAACTTCCAATTTAAATTTGGAAAAGAAAGAGTAGAAAAGCAATAATCGGATAATGAGAAAGAAACGCAGTTATATTATAACCCCCACCCGCCCCGCACATTCCTTAGGCTGCAGGTGTATTTCCTTAATCCCAGCATCCACCTCCCACTGTAGGGTCACACGGACTCATTAGGATTCCCATCTGCCTTTTATGCACACCCAGGCCAGTACAGGTTGCCGCCAGAAAGCAATTAGGGACCAGGTTTCTTTTTCCCATTAACAACTTTCCCGTGTAAGTCATGTGGTAAAGACACGCACGCACACGCATGTAGGGAGTCAGGTGGCTGAGCGGTGAGGGAATCGGGCTAGTAATCAGAAGGTTTCCAGTTCGATTCCCGGCTATGCAAACCAAATGACGTTGTGTCCTTGGGCAAGGCACTTCACCCTACTTGCCTCGGGGGAATGTCCCTGTACTTACTGTAAGTCGCTCTGGATAAGAGCGTCTGCTAAATGACTAAAATGTAAATGTAAATGCATCCACAAGCACAGGGGTGGTAGCCCATCTACATGCAAGCATACACACTTCAAACAAACCGATAAACCGTTTCAAACACAGCTTTTCCATAAGGAGTAAACATATCGTGGTGAGTTTATGGCTCTGAGTTTGGCGATAATTACTCACCAGAGAGACCAGGTGTTTGGGGTTAAACAGTGAATAATTAGTACTCAGTTCACAGCCAAGAACAGTTGACTCACAAAAAAAGAGGAAGAGAGGGATTGAAGGACAGCAAGCAAACAGAGAGAGAAAGAGAGAGTGAGGGGGAAAGAGAGCTAAAAGATATTGAAAGACAGAGGTGAGGGTTATTACTAATGAGTTCCCAGGTATCCAAACAGGTGAGGGACTTGGCAGACTGGCCAGGGTCACAACATCTTAATCTGTCAGGAAGCTCCTGAGAAGTGACTGGAAAAAGTCAGATAACTACCATTCCTAGGGGTCAGACTGTATTGTGCAGTATAGTATGTGTATTTACGTAATAATAATTTCCAGAGAGACACTTTGAATGTCTGAAGGCAAATGTTGAAAGCTTATTTTTAAGTATAAGTATTTTATTTGTATTAAAACAAATGGCCCAAATCAAGTATTTCAATGCTTGTTTCAAAAGAAGTGGGTATAGCACAAAGACAGGATATCATGAGTCAAATAAAGATGCTAAGATTCAAAAAATCGTCTGTATATGAGTGTAGGAAATAACAGCTTATGTGATAGAAGTGTGTACAGTGCATGCAGTGCATGCCAAAAAAATGACACTTTTAAAACCCCATGGAAAATTCACGGAACCTTTCCAGGAGTCTTCTAGGCGTTCGCATCCTCTGTCCAGTGAACAGGGAAGACTTTCTACATCGAATGGCCTTCAATGGGCCCAAGATAATCTGGAGGTTACCAAGATGACATAACACTCACATTCATATACTGTACATTCAGTAACATTTCACCCTGCTCTGCTTTGAAATTGATCTTCCATAGTAGCTTAATCCTCTGTTGCCATGCAAGAGTTCACAAGTCATTTAACTTTTCTCTGAACTCAGCTGTTTCTCCCAGCTACAGGCTCTTGAGCAAAAACCTTTCCCTAAAAAAAACTGGATATATTCTGCTATTAATTAGTTTACGGATGTAAGAGAGAAGTGAATGTTTCTGTAAAAGAGCCCTTTCCTCCTGCACAGCGTCATAATCCTCCAGATTTATCAGGTGTGGTCTCCCTTTAGGCAGTAAGGGGATGGGGAATGGGTGATGGATGGATGGGATAGAAATGTGATTACATAGCTACCAGCAGACTATATCGACACAAAGATCCAAGTCTCATTTTAAAATGTAAGATAGAAGGACAAGAGACAGTACATTCAAGTGGCCTACTACAGTATGATGCTGTCTGTCAACTTTATTTCAAAGTCAACTTTATTTGTCCCCAGAGGAAAATTGTTTTGCAGCAAGACATTGAAAACAGACTTAGAGACAAAACTACCAAAAGACTCCATAGGGGAAAGTGATTGGGTGGTTTGGTGAGCACTGAATTTTGTAGAGTCAGGGAGAACCACAGTGGTCGCAAGTTGACACTTTGACACAGTGTTTCAATTCAGTATTATTTTTGCTACGGTTCACATCCAGGAAACAGATGTATAGGTGAGAGCCACCTACCACCAAGGATGCGTAACAGTATGTGAGACAGACAGAAGTCAAATAAATAAATAATAAAATAGAGACGGAGCAAGAGTAAAAGAGAGATACGGAGAGAGAGAGAGAGAGAGAGACAGAAGGAGATAGAGAAAGAAGGAGAGAGAGAGACAGAGAGACAGAGAGACAGAGAGATAGAGAGAGAGAGAGAGAGAGAGAGAGAGAGAGAGAGAGAGAGAGAGAGAGAGAGAGAGAGAGAGAGAGAGAGAGAGAGAGAGAGAGAGAGATAAGAGTGTAAGAGACTGAATTGTGACTGCCTTTCCATTTGGTTCATGGCCTCCATACAAAACCATCTGATAGCATCTCTCAATTCACCTGCGTGGTGCTCCTGGCAGAGTGCGAAAGCTTTGTGTCTCCTTTGAAGATGATAAGCATTTTTATTACAAACCTTCTTTATATCCCTCTCTCTGGACTTAACAAATAGCCTAGTAAGCCCAACAGATGCTACCCTTTCTTCTTTCCAGCCTCTAACCTGACTGATAGAGCCAACAGAAGTCTTCTTTGTAGAGAGTCTATGATAGACCCTATATCAAATTAGCTTACAACGAACAGTTGGTCTTTCCCTTACTTAAACCTTTAAACTTCCCACCACAACTAGACACGTAGCCCTGGTGCTGCACTCTCCATCCCCTCCTTAACCAAGACATGACAGAAAGACGTGCTGCCAGGTTGATAAACAACCAATCATTCGTAAACAGAGCTGAGAAAAGCAGGTTCACCAGGGCTTAGCTGTAGACTGTAGGCAGGAGCAGATGGAAACGCAGATATGATGTTTACCCTGGTCTCCTTGCTTTGATATGCAGATGGTCGGTTCAGAGAGAATAAGCGATGCTCCGGCCAAGCGTCAGATACAGGCTGGCATCTACGAGAACAGAGGCTCAATCCTGTCTGTCTGCTTACGTACAGGTTAGGGTTCTTTCAAACAAGATAACAACACATAATTGATTCTCTTTTGGCCGAAAGCAAACAGTCATACAGTACAATGGTGAGTTAAGAGCCTGGTAATTATTGTGTGATGTGTGATTATAATGAGGGCAGAATTAGTATATTTCCCGATGCGGGCAGTATGTGACAGCATCTCACATTCTGGTCATGTTTTCAGCCTGTCTAAACTTGTGACACTTCTATCAACATCCTTCTCCTGTCATCATTTTTCTTTTTATCATCCCACATGTTTTAATAACGCAAATTAATCTGCACAAACAATGTGATTGGAGTTAAAGAGCATAACAAAAGGAAACAAACTAACTCATACATGGCAAATGTGAGGCCCTCAGGAGTCAATTAAATTCGACAGTGTCTTTCATGTCTAACATTACAAAGAAGCCTGTCTCATGAAAGCCGTCCCATAAAAAATGAACACAAAATAAAATGAAGGCCAGACCTGTTTTATTATATCCAACCAACCTACAGTACAGTTTTCACAGTAAAACATCTCAATTGCATTGGGTCAGACAGACCTGGTTGCCACAGGTTACCACAGGTTAAGAGGTTCATGTCCAACAAAACATCCCCCCTGTAGTACTGACATCAAGGTATTTTCTCTGTAACATATCCTTTTAGTAACTAAGGATATTTTGACAAGAAAAAACTGTGTAAATAGAGTATCAAAGCTTTGGTGTAATTGAAAACAAGCACATTGTTCACGGTTCGTGGTATCCTGGCACCGCTTTCATCTGCCTACTTTGATTGAGACATCCCTTCATCGAATAACAGGCACACAAGATGAGATACAAAAAAGTGATTCTCTTAGACCTCCTCCACAACCCCTCTCCCCCTTTCTGAAGAAGCACCATGACAAAAAGCCATGAAACAAATTGCGTTACGCTTGTGATACTTTATCTAGGTCATGATATAACCAGTCTATTATATCTTCACGGCTGATGCCAAGAGATTTGTAGGAAAAAAAAGAAAGAAGGATGTGGATTGAGAGGTCAAAATAGTGTGGCGGAATGTTATTGGTGGTGAGAAAAAAACTGGATTAGATAAGAGAAGATGTTTCCTTTGTTTGGGGGATGGTGGAGTTGGACGTGTTTGCAGCGAGCTGCGCGTACGTTTGGGAGCTCGCTTCTTCTTTTTTCACCCCCTCTCCCTGCTGCCTCAGACAGCTTTGATCATGGTAGCCTTTGAAGCCGCTCTCGAAAATGAAAACGAGGAGAAAGCAGAAGTCATCGCAAGTTCACGGGGCAAACTTGCTGCAACCACTTGCAAACTGTACTGTACATCTCAACAGCAAATTGGCCTTCACCTTTTCCACGGAGACTTGGACGTAAACTCCTCCTTGGGCGTAAAGAGCATCCTGTCTCTTAACGCCCATCTCAGGGCTGCTGCATTATAAACAAGAGCAAGATCCTCTTTATTTTTGAGGAGCAAGCTCCTCTTTAAATCCTGCTTGTTGCTCTCCGGAACTCAAATTAGATCCTTATCCTTGTGGTGGAGTTCCAGGCGGGAAGGTCCCTCGTTCCAGGGGAAAGATGTAGTGGCTATAGATGATGTTAAGAGTAGATAAACAGACAATGGCTGCTTGTGCAATTTCACAGATGCTCTTGCTCAATCCTAGTGGGTAAAGTAAACCAATATCCACACACAATATTGAAAGTTCATCCCTTCCTTGATTTTCAGGGTTTCACATCCACACTGGAGAATTTGTGTTCACCAGTGACTGTTCACACATCAGTAGATGGTAATTGTGTTCTCCCCCCACCTACACCCCCCTACAGGGAGCCTTGCTTGTTTCTATCTCATTTCAAACAAGCAAGAAGAGCTGCAGCTTGGAGACTTGTAATCATATCATCATATATGAATATTCATAAGATGCACTTGAAGCTGAGTTTTGGTAGACGATGTTCAGCAGACTAGTGTACGCTCCTCAGACAGAGGATAGATGTGTCGCACTCTACAACAAACTGGAGTTACTGCGGCAACACTGAGTTTAAATTTAGACATCAACTCTTCAAGCAAAATACAGACACACTCATGCGCACACACACACCTACACCTACACACACAAAAACCTCAACACAGCCATGGGGACATCCTTTGCCTAGCCCTGGAGAACAGCTATCACAGCTTACACTACTTATGACTCTGCAGAAAAGTGACTTTGAATCACCTGCTGAGTCTGATTGAATTGTAACTAAAATAACAGCCTTACTTGAGCTACAACACCTTGGAGAGACAAATCTGTTACAGGGCTTAAACTGCTCGGCTTACCAATACCAAAGGTGATGACGATCATCTATCCCAATTGGGACATGACTTGGAGGAGGAAGTGTATGAAGTCATTTCAGGCTGCTGTTTAAAGCAATACACCATTTGAACTGTTAGATAAAAGACAGCAACATTGGGCACACTGTGGGACTAGGATGAAAATGGCAGAGTAGAGAGAGAGGCTATGTGACAGAGTGAGGAAAAGAGAGTTGGGTTTGTGGGGCGGAAGGGTGTGTGTGTGTGTGTGGGGGGGGGGGGGGGGGGAAGACGTGATGTGCAAGTGAAAGATGAATCTTACTTTCATGATGGCCCAAAAAATCTGCTCTCCTACCCACCATTGGTGGGATCCAGGCAACAAAATGGACCGGCAGAGACATTTGTAAAGATATTTAGCTGACAGTAAACAAAGTATCGCGGCGGTAAACTTTGCTTGTTAACATGCAGAGCGGCTCAATTTAGCACCTGCCTTAATTACTGAGGACCTGCTCAGCAGTGAGGATGAGAGTGGAGGTTAGAAGGTTTAGGGAAGAGACACAGCCTGCTAAATTAGCTGTGAAGCTAACAAATGGAGGCAATTAGCCGGCTAGCCTCTGTACGGTGCAATGGAGAAAATTAGGCCAAATACAATCTAGAACAAAGAAGAAGTCGCCAATAAAACTTTTCTCCTCCACGGTTTACGCTTCGTGTTTGAAAGCAGTTTGGCTGATTGGCCAAGCAAAGTTTCTTTACAAATTGTATTATGGGTGTGCGTTTTGCCTGAGGATGTTTGTGAGACTTTAAGAGCTATAGAACTGTCGCTTAAAGAGCTCTGGTTTAAAAGCTCAGACCAAACATACAAATACCCCAGAGGAAGCACCAGTTGTGCATATAATCAAACGAAAAGGATTCAAGTGAAGGAAGATTGATCCCCCCCAGAAGAATTCAGCAATGCACTCCAGTGACTACCTGTTCATGTATTCTGAAAGCTACGGTTGGGCCTACAGCTAGGGATTCCGGGGACACCACTGAGATTGTATTTGTAGTACAGAAATGAAAAGAAAAATATAGCCCACAGAAAGGATACACAGAAACACATAGAAAGGCCAGGATTCCTGAAATTACAATGTTGTGTTACTGAAGAGGTGTTTAAAATGTCTTTAGGTCGACATTTCTTTTCTTCAAATTTGTGACAAGGACCCCTGAGAGGATGTTCCAGGCGCTCTCAACGTATAGTAGAGGTTATGAGTCACCAATTCACCAAGTCAACATGAGTCACCAGTCAAAGGACGCTGCATCTTTTAAGTTCACTGAAGTCCAAGATATCTGAATACAGGGGTATGGAGGAGGGGGAGGAACGAGAGAGGAGAGAAAGGAGGAGGACGGGGGAACCAAAGAGCCCGTGGAAAAGGCAAGGGTGAGGAGAAAGGGAGAAATGATGGAAGGAAGAAGGAGGAGAGGGAGAGAGGTTGAGCTGAATGACCGAGGAGACAGGAGGCAGGGAACGGATATTGAGGAAGGGAGAGAGGCAGGGAGTTGATATTGAGGAAGGGAGAGAGGCAGGGAGTTGATATTGAGGAAGGGAGAGAGGCAGGGAGGAGTAGAGAGAAAGCAAGAGGATGGGGATTGAGATCTCAAACTCTGCAGTTGACGGCGGGGCCCTTGAGACCTGTCTGTCTACAGTATCTGAT